>NC_142796.1:39790677-39818177 GCF_049724085.1 Artemia sp. Qi Xiang Cuo
AATGAAAGAAATTCAAAATGAACTTTGAAAAATCAAGAGAATGTAACTGTGACAAGGTAAACCACGACAAAACACTACTGAAATATTCCAACTCTTGCATTTCAATGAAAGAAAACCGAAATGAACTTTGAAAAATCCATAAAATGTAACTTTGAAAAGGTAAACCACGACAAAACACTACTGAAATATTCCAACTCTTGCATTTCAATGAAAGAAATTCAAAATGAACTTTGAAAAATCAAGGTAATGTAACTGTGACATTGTAAACCACGACAAAACGCTTCTGAAATATTCCAACTCTTGCATTTCAACTAAAGAAATCCAAAATGAACTTTGAAAAATCAAGCGAATGTAACTGTGACAAGGTAAAACACGACAAAACACTACTGAAATATTCCAACTCTTGCATTTCAACTAAAGAAAACCGAAATGAACTTTAAAAAATCAAGAAAATGTAACTGTGACAAGGTAAACCACGACGAAACACTACTGAAATATTCCAACTCTTGCATTTCAATGAAAGAAAACCGAAATGAACTTTGAAAAATCCAGAAAATGTAACTGTGACAAGGTAAACCACGAAAAAACACTACTGAAATATTCCAACTCTTGCATTTCAATGAAAAAAATTCAAAATGAACTTTGAAAAATCAAGGGA
Organism: Artemia sp. Qi Xiang Cuo; assembly: GCF_049724085.1. Lineage (NCBI taxonomy): Eukaryota > Metazoa > Arthropoda > Branchiopoda > Anostraca > Artemiidae > Artemia > Artemia sp. Qi Xiang Cuo. The sequence continues at coordinate 39,791,336 of NC_142796.1, forward strand.
ATGTAACTGTGACAAGGTAAAACTCACGACAAAACACTACTGAAATATTCCAACTCTTGCATTTCAATGGAAGAAATTCCAAATGAACTTTGAAAAATCATGAAAATGTATCTGTGACAAGGTAAACCACGACAAAACACTACTGAAATATTCAAACTCTTGCATTTTAAGGATAGAAATTCAAAATGAACTTTGAAAAATTAAGAGTATGTAACTGTGACAAGGTAAACCATGAAAGAACACTACTGAAATATTCCAACTCTTGCATTTCAACGATAGAAATTCAAAATGAACTTTGAAAAAATTAAGAGAATGTAACTGTGACAACGTAAACCATGACAAAACACTACTGTAATAATCCCACTCTTCCATTTCAATGAAAGAAATTCAAAATGAACTTTGAAAAATCAAGAGAATGTAACTGTGACAAGATAAACCACGACAAAACGCTACTGAAATATTTCAACTCTTGCATTTCCACGAAAGAAATCCAAAATGAACTTTGAAAAATCAAGAGAATGTAACTGTGACATATTAAACCACGACAAAACACTACTGAAATATTCCAACTCTTACATTTCAATGAAAGAAAAACTAAATGAACTTTGAAAAATCAAGAAAATGTAACTGTGACAAGCTAAACCACGACAAACACTACTGAAAGAGTCCAACTCTTGAATTTCAATGAAAGAAATTCAAAATGAACTTTTAAAAAACAATAAAATATAACTTTTAAAAGGAAAACCACAATAAAAAACTACTGAAATATTCCAACTCTTGCATTTCAATGACAGAAATTCTAAATGAACTTTGAAAAAACACGAAAATGTAACTGTGAGAAGTTAAACCACGACAAAACACTACTGAAATATTCCAACTCTTGCATTTCAAGGAAAGAAATCGAAAATGAACCTTGAAAAATAAATAGAATGTAACTGTGACAAGGTAAACCACAACAAAACACTACTGAAATATTCCAACTCTTGCATTTCAACGAAAGAAATCGAAAATGAACTTTGAAAAATCAAGTGAATGTAACTGTGACATGGTAAACCATGAGAAAACACTACTGAAATATTCCAACTCTTGCATTTCAACGAAGGAAATCGAAAATGAACTTTGAAAAATCAAGGGAATGTAACTGTGACAAGGTAAACCACGACAAAACGCTACTGAAATATTCTCACTCTTGCAATTCAATGAAAGAAATTCAAAATGAACTTTGAAAAATCATGAAAATGTAACTGTGACAAGGTAAACCACGACAAAACACTACTGAAATATTCCAACTCTTGCATTTCAATGAAAGAAAACCGAAATGAACTTTTAAAAATCAAGAAAATTAAACTGTGACAAGGTAAACCACGACAAAACAATACTGAAATATTCAAACTATTTCATTTAAATTAAAGAAAATCAAAATGAACTTTGAAAAATCAAGTTAATGTAACTGTGACATGGTAAACCACGACAAAACACTACTGAAATATTCCAACTCTTGCATTTCAACTAAAGAAATCCAAAATGAACTTTGAAAAATCAAGCGAATGTAACTGTGACAAGGTAAAACACGACAAAACACTACTGAAATATTCCAACTCTTGCATTTCAATGAAAGAAAACCTAAATGAACTTTGAAAAATCAAGAAAATATAACTGTGACAAGGTAAACCACGACAAAACACTACTGAAATATTCCAACTCTTGCATTTCAATGAAAGAAAACCGAAATGAACTTTGAAAAATCCAGAAAATGTAACTGTGACAAGGTAAACTGGGGGTCTGAGGAGGGCGTTTGGGGGATAACATTTCGAAATTTTTACTTTTTAGTTTACTTTTTTTGCGGCGCATCCCTGCGGCGCATCCTGTGGCGCTTTCCTGCGGTGCCTCCCTGCGGCGCATCCCCTGTGGCGCTTTCCTGACCCGTGGCGCACCCCTGCGGCACATCCTGCGGCGCTTTCCTGGTCCATGGCGCATCCCGGCGGCGCCTCTCTGGCCCGGGGGACCTTTGGGGACCGGGGGAGGGCCTTTGGGGCACAGGGAGAGCCTTTGGGGGTCTGGGGGGCACTTGAGGACCAATTGGTCCTTTGGGAGCCCGGTGGACCTTTCGGGGCCGGGGGAGGGCCTTTGGGGGTCCGGGAGGGCAGTTGGGAGCCTGGGGGGCATTTGGGGACCGGTGGAGGGCCTATGGGACCCCGTTGGTCCTTTGGGAGCTCGATGGGCCTTTGGGGGGCCCGGGGAGGGCCTTTGGGGGCGCCGGTGGCCCTTTGAGGACCGGGGGCTTCCTTCGGGGTTGGGGTAGGGGGATCGGAACCCTTCGGGGTTGGGTAGGGGGATTGGAACCCTTCGGGGTTGGGTAGGGGGATTGGAAGCCTTTGGGGTTGTGGTAGAGGACCTCACAACACTGTTCAAATGGAACTTGTGTATTATAACGACCACAGAGTTTGACCCTCAAATTCTCTTCTAAAATCTTCTTTTAAAATGTCTCTATCTGTTTCGCCGAAATAATTCCCTAAAATGTCTAAAACAGTTTCGCCCAAATAATCCCTAAACGTAATTTCAGCGTGTTCCTTTTGTTTTTGGCATCTCTGTGCTTTCACATTGAAATTACAAAGAAACCTTTTCGCGTGCTAAAACAATTCATCGCTAAGATGTTTCTTGGAGAATTGTTTCCATGGCGTTTGGTTATTAATATCTTTTGGAGTTCGACCAGTAGAACTGTTTCCGAGGCAAAGACATTAATGAGTTGGATCTATTCCTGGAGAAATGTTGACAGTACCTGTCAGTCATTATTAAACTTTGCCCGGAAACAATTTGATTAATGACTGACAGCACAGGTGTTCCAAATTCCCAATCGCTTTAATTAACCACGTGTTCTCCCTAGGGACTCTATGCCCATATATGGGGTGCAAAAAAGTTATAGGTGGCAGCAGGGGTGAGGGGTGGGTCTGGTACCCTCCCCCCCTTCTACTCACCGTCTTGAAGTCGACTCAAATGATCCAACGCGCTGTCCATATTGGATTTTGTCAAGCACGTACTTACTGCTTCATATTTTTCTTTGAGAGCTGTGGAGTGCACAAGAGGGATTGAGGCGAACTGGTTCCTGTTGTGAAGTAGCTCACACTTCAAAGAACGCTTGTTGCTGTCAGTGAAGAGTTGCCAATCTCTCAGATCGTATTGAGAAGCGCCAAGTTTACCAAGAAGACCGGCGACACCTCGGCAATACGCGAGGTCTTCCTCCTGGCAAAAGTAGCCCGTATATTCCTCATACCTTCTACAAAAGAAAGTGATTCGCGCGTCCTCACCAAGCAGATTTTTTTCTTTGAGTGTGGAGGCTAAGAGCACAGAGGAATTCTTCAACAAGCTGAGATCCCAAAACAGATCATTAAGCTCGCATTGTGAAAAGGGTTACAAACTATCTTATGCTTTATACTTCTCTTCTGTATATCCTCCCTCGTCTGGACTTGTTGCCTTGTCGTCGCTGTCGGGAAACCCTGTGAACGCTGGTATAGAAATGTATTCACAGTAAGCAACTGGACAGCAGGCAGACGGAAGGTCGGGGTACTGGAGCCTGTGTGGCTTCTTCCGGTTGATGCCAGTAATATCGATGGCGCTGAAGTAGCAATCCGATGAATGGTCTAACGGCTCCCTCTGAACCATTGAAATCTCAACCTTCAGTGAAGTTTTCTCACCCTTCGTCCACTTCCCCAGGCATTCCACGCACGTCTTGCACACTGTTTGCGGTGCCCACGTCTTATCTTGGAACACAGTTTGACTTCAGTGTAAGCCTCGTAGGCATGCTTTGCAAATCCTATGATGTTCCTCCTGTCCACTGACAGCGTGTAATCTACAGATGTAGCAGGAAAAGTCTAGATCATTTCTGCATGACCGTTGCATCGAAGTCATATCAATCAAGTGAAAGAAATAGAAAAATGCGGGTTAATGTCAGGCAATGAAATGTAGAATCAATTTTATTGGCTTAGGGTTAATCAAATAAACTTCCAATCACGCATACATGTTTGCAGCTATTTTAGAGAAATAACATAATGTTATAATTCAATATATTTTCCAAGAAAAATATGATTGAACTCAAAACACCTGATATTGGCATGTGTATAGCTAGTCAGGTAGGCCTATGGCTGTATGTCAAAAAGTTGACCTGGTAGAGCAAAATGAATGGGATATTCGGACTCGGAACACCAAAATTAGTCAAAATCAGTTGAGAAACCCCTGGCGATTTTTTGGCTGTTACTCAGTGTAACCATTCCGCTACCAAAATGGTACTTTTTGGTGACATTTCTAAAGTGGAAGTCCTGGGAAGTATAACAAGTGTACTGTAATTCCCATGGTAACCCTCCGTCTCGGCCTTCTTAGTAAGTGAGAATTAAAAAATGTATTTTGCAAAGAAAGCCACCTATCGAAAAAAGTAAATATTTTTTTTTCATGAAAAAAATATGAATTAATTTATCTGCTACTTCTCAAAAATGCCCGTGATAGTATACCCCTCAGGCTTTGTGACAAATTGCACATACCTCGCGGGAAAGTTCAATGGGTGGGGCATGCTGTGTCCAGAGGGTTAGGGGGTTCGACCCCCCCCCTCCAGAAATGTTTGTCTGACACATAAATACTTAGCAAAAATGCATATAAAGACATTTTTTGATTAATTTTTTGAAGTTCTTTTGTGTACCCCCCCCCCTCCCCTGAAAAATAACCCCCTCGAACCAAAATCCAAGATATGGCCCTGAACCGGGGATAAGGAATAAAACCTATCCAATGCTCTGTTTTGAAAGATTTTTCTGTAAGTTTTATTGTCGTCTACTTAAAAAAAAAAAAAAAAAAAAAAAAAAAAAAAAAACAAGAATGAAAAAAAAATCAATTTGATAAAACAAAGTGTTTCTTACAGAAGTTAAGAGAAAAGTAATTATTTAAATGGACAAAAATTGTTGCATTGCAAGTCATGCAAGACTACATAACTAGATCAAATAAGGTGACTTGTTATATTTCCCTACATACATAAAACCTTAAAAACTAGTACTTTACTGAAAAGTGAGCTGTTTGAGTTTTTTTTTCAGATATTATTATTGTATACTAAAAGTTATCGATATTATGATCGATAAAATGCTATTTGAGAGCCTTATAAACCAGTCTTATTTTCTGCAGCTTTTGTGTCGGTTTTTTGTTTTCAATAAAAAGCAAGTTTTAAGGATTCTACAAATAATAGGGATATCATGACTCACAAGTCAGCTTATTTCAGCTAGTGTATCCTTAGATATTTCCTATATAATGTGCAAAGCAGTAAATTTTGCTCAATTTACGCTTCAACTTTGCTCTTTACGTCTGTCAGAAAAAAACATTGCTTTAAAAAAATCAGTTTGACATAGAGAATTAATGCTGCTCTATTTCTTAGTAAATAAAAATGCCCTTATTTGGCTTCCTTTTTGTTTTTTGTTTGTTTTGATACTCTTTCCGCATTCGAATGTGTCTAAATTACTTAATTTTTGCGATTCCCTGGTAGTTTTAAAATAAATATGCCCTTGGGTTGCGGTTGTCATCTAGTTGAACGGGCTTTAAGTGAACCCGATATTACACAATTGGTATACTGAAAGGCTAATGAAACCTTTGCGGGTTTTCCATTTGTCTGGAAAGTACTCTCCCAAATGTTCCTTGCTAAGATACTATCAATCAAAAGCATATCCAGAATTTTTGTTCGGGGGGGGGGGGGTATCAAAGAAACATTTTCAAATCACATTAAAAAATTGTTTAAATGCATATTTGCTACTCTTTTACGGGTTGGATACAAAATTCGGGCGGGGGGGGAGTTAAACCTGTTACCCCTCCCCCAGATACGGTTTTGCTATTGCTAGAAGGGAAATGCGCTTCTAATGTTAAGTACAAAGGAGGTAAAAATGAACCATTCCCCCCCCCCTCCCCAGGGCCAATCTTAAATCTGTCCATGAAAACCATGATTTTCTAATATTTTTCTTTTGTTGTTTTTAAATTATATTTTTTTTAGGATAGTGCAACTTATTCATCAGTTTTGCCACGTTGAACCGTGAAAATAAGTAAGGAAGAAAAAATAAAATCAAGTTATAATTGACAATATTTTTCGTCCGTTAAAATTCAGTCATTAAAAATCTGTCGAATCTCGAAGACAAACATATTCAAAGGAAAAATACACCTTTTTGGCTGTTGGTGCCATCTGCCTTTAGCTTATTTTTTCCTGAATATTGCCCATCTTTCTTTTTTAAGTTTGGCACCTGCTACCTTCAAAAATTGCTTAACTACATATAGAGGGTTAAAAATTGAATTCCGGATTTTCTCCTAATTTTAAAGATATATATCCTTGACGAATGCCCTGACGAAGATAGGTTGGGTATAAAAAGGTTGGAGCTGTGAAGGGGTTTGGGGTCTCCGTCCGTCATAAGATCCTTTCTCCATCCCTGACAGAGAAATCCTGCTTGTATGGCCTCATAATGAAATAATTAAAAAACTTTTTCCACAAAATAAGTTTTTCAAAGAAGAGTAAAGAACTCCATTAAACAAAAAATGAGCAAAAATCAATAAAAATCAAATAATCTACCAAGCGTGAAACTACCACAAATCAGCGTCGACAAATAAATGAAATCCAAAACGAACAGAGATTACAATAAATAACCAAGTCAAACTCAGAACGAGCAAAAATTAACATAAGTTGGGTGCAAAACTCCTGTGCCTTCCCAAGGCCAGAACAAAATTTGCATTTTACGGAAAAAATTTAAATGGTTTTACTTTATAACCTCAATAAATCAAATAATTTTAATCTTTTTATTACTCAATATCAGTATATCCGTATTAAACTGACAATGCACTTTAATTTGCATTTTTCAATCAAGTGCAAATTTTGTTCTGACCTTGGGAAGGTATAGGGGTTTTGCGCTCAACTTATGTTAATTTCTGCTCGTTTTGAGTTTTACTCGGTTATTTATTGTAATCTCTGTTCGTTTTGGATTTCATTTATTTATCGGTTTTTAAAAATCTGGACACAAATAGTACTGTTTAATTTAGTTTCATACCTCCTCTAGTTGACCTGAAATGGAAAACTTGATACCATTCGCAAAAAAATCTGTTTACTTTCTTTGATTGCTCGGATACGCTTATGCTATTTTGATTTGGTTAAATTTTAAGAACAGAAATGGGACGGTTGGCGTGGGAGTGGAAAGGGGACAAGTTGCCCTCCAATCACTTTCGACTATTAAAAAGGGAATCAACCCTTTCTATTATTAATCGTTTGAGTCCTTTTTAAAGTTCCAATGACAACTCCTTTGATACAAAGTGCCCTGGTATAAACAATAACAACAACATAAAATAATACATTGTACCCACTTCGATCTTTACTATTAAAATGTTAAACCTTCCAATCACTTCCGACTATTAAAAAGGGCTCATTCGATTTCCAATCGAATGAGCCCTTTTGGAAACGACAAAGCTTTCTATAAACACCTTATATGCCCCCAGGGCATAAATTACAACCCTTACCCTAAGGTCTGTTAGGGTGGTTGTCATCCTTTAAGACCAAATTTCAAGAACTTTCAACTACGTTTAACAAAATGCCTATCTCAAAATTTTGATTGCATGTGTTTTGGGAAATGGTGGGCGTGAGAGGGGCGGTAGTCACTCTCCAATGACTTTCAACTATATAAAATAGGCCTAGCCATTTCTATTTTCAATCAAATGAGCCCTTTTGAAGTTTCTACGACAAAACATTCAATAAAAATCTTATATGCCCCCAGGGCATAACTTACAACCCTTACCCAGAGTGCTCGGGGGATGTCATTCTCAAAGACCTAATTTACGGAACTTTCTACTACGTTGAACAAAATGACTATCTGAAAATTTTGATTGGATGTCTTTGGAGGAATGATGGGCGTAATAGGGGTATTAGTTACCCTCCAATCACTTTCGACCATTACAAAGGGCACTAGCCCTCTCAATTTCGAATTGAACGAGCCCCTTTTGAATTTTTACGACAACTCTATCTACAAAAACCTTATATGCTCCAGGGCAGAACTTCAACCTTTGCCCTTGGGGCTCTAGGGGGTTTGTCATCCTTAAATACATAATTTCCAGAACTTTCAACTACGTAGAACAAAATGGCTATCACTAAACTTTGATTGAATGTTTTTGGGGGAAATGGTGGGCGTAAGAGGGGGGTTAATTACTCTCCACTCACTTTTGACTATTCAAAATGACAATTCCAATTTCTAATCAAAAGAGCAGATTCTTGATTATCTACGACAGTTTTTGATATATTTTGTATGTGCCCCCAGGGCATACATCAGAACCCGTGTCCCGAGGGATCTGAGGGTGTTATCATCCTCAAAGACTTAATTTTAAGATCTTTCTAAGACGTTGAACAAAATAGATATCTGAAAATATTGATTGGATGTGTTTGGAGGAATGATGGGCGTAATAGGGGTATTAGTTACCCTCCAATCACTTTCGACCATTACAAAGGGCACTAGCCCTCTCAATTTCGAATTGAATGAGCCCCTTTTGAATTTTTACGACAACTCTATCTACAAAAACCTTATATGCCCCCAGGGCAGAACTTCAACCTTTGCCCTTGGGGCTCTGGGAGGTTGGTCATCCTTAAATACATAATTTCCAGAACTTTCAACTACGTTGAACAAAATGGCTATCTCTAAACTTTGATTGAATGTTTTTGGGGAAATGGTGGGCGTAAGAGGGGGGTTAATTACTCTCCACTCACTTCCGACTATTAAAAAGGGCAATTTCAATGTCCAATCAAATGAACCCTTTTTGAAATTTCTATAACAACTTTCTATAGAAACTTTATATGCCCTCAGGGCATAAATCTCAGCCCTACCGGGGAGAGCTCTAAGGGGTTATCATCCTAAAAAGCTAACTGTAAAAATCATTCAACTACGTTAAACAAATGAATCTATGAACACTTTTATTAAATGTTTTTGGGAAAATGGTGGGTGTGAGAGGGGCGTCGGTCGCTCTCCAATCACTTTCAGATATTAAAAAAGACACTAGCCATTTAATTTCCAATTGAATGAGCCCTTTTGAAGTTTTACGCTTTCAATAAAAACGTTATACGCCACCAGGGCATGACTTACAAACCTGGCCCTGAGGGATGTGGGGGGGAGGGGTTCATCCTTAAAGACCTAATTTCCAAAACTTTCAACTACGTTGAATAAAATGGCTGATTGGATGTGTTTGGAGAAAAGATGGGGGTGAGAGGGGGGCCAGTTGCCTTCAAATTACTTTCAACTATTAAAAAGGGCACTAGTCCTTTGAATTTCTAATCGAATGATCCCTTTTTCAAGTTTCTACGACAAAGATTTCAATAGAAACCTTATATGCCCCCAGGGCATAACTTATAACTCTTGCCTTGAAGACTGTGGGGGGAGTGTCCTGCTCAAAGGTATAATTTGCTGAACTTTCATAATTTCCTGAAGTTTCAAAATCTTTATCGGATGTGTTTGGGGAAATGGTGGGCGTGGAAAGGGTGTTAGTTGCCTTCCAATCACTTTCAACTATTAAAAAGGGCACTAGCCATTTCAATTTCCAATCGAATGAGCCCTTTTTGAAGTTTCTGCGACAGCGCGTTATATAAAAACCTTACATGCCCCCTGGGCATAATTTACAACCCTTGCCCTGAGGGCTGTGGGGGGAGCGGTTGTCATCCTTAAAGACCTAATTTCTAAAACTTTCAACTACGTTGAAAAAATGGAAATTCGTTGAAAATTTTGATTGGATGTGTTTAGGGAAAATTTGGGCGTGAGAGGGGGGTTAGTCGCCCTCAAATCACTTTCGACTATTAAAAAGGGTACTAGCCCTTTGAATTTCAAATCGAATGAGCCCTTTTTCAAGTTTCTACGACATAGTTGCCAATAAAAACCTAATATGCCCCCAGGGCATAACTTATAATCCCTGCCCTGAGGGTTGTGGGGGATTGTCCTCCGCAAAAATAAGTTTTCTATCTGGAAATCAACTACGCTGAACAAAATGGCTATCTCACAATTTTTATTGGATGTGTTTGGGGGAATGATGGGCGTGAGGGGGGGCTACTTGCCCTCCAATCACTTTCGACTATTAAAAAGGGTACCAGCCCTCCGAATTTCCAATCGAATGTGCCTTTTTCGAAGTTTATACAACAATGCCTTCCATAAAACCCTTATATGCCTCACGGGCATGTATTAAAACCCTTGCTCTGAGGGTTGTGGGGGAGTGTCCTCCTCAAAAACATATTTACTGTCTAGAAATCAATTACGCTGAACAGAATGGTTATCTCAAAATTTTGATTGGATGTGTGTGGGGGAATTATGGGCGGAGGGGGGGGGGGCTAGTTGCCCTCCAATCACTTTCTACTAGTAAAAAGGGAAGTAGCCACTCACATTTCCAATCTAATGAGCCCTTTTTTAAGTTTCTACGACAACTCCTTCGATACGAAGTTCCCGGGTATGGAAAAAAAAAAAAAAAACATTGTGCCCAGCGCGCTGCCTATGAAACTTTATATGCCCCAGGGCATAACTTACAACCCTTGCACTGAGGGCTCTGAGGGAGCTTTCATCCTAAAAGACCTAATTTCCTATGTTGAACAAAATGGATATCTCAAAATTTTAATTCGATGTGTTTGGGAAAATGGTGGGCGTGAGAGGGGCGTTAGTCGCTATCCAATCACTTTCAACTATTAAAAAAGGCACTCGCCCTTTCAATCTCCAATTGAATGAGCCCTTTTGAAGTTTCTACGACAACGCTTTCAATAAAAAAATTTTATGCCCCCAGGGCATAACCTACAACCCTTGCCCTGAGGGCTGTGGGGTAGTCATTTTTCAAAACTTTCAACTACGTTGAATAAAATGGCTATCTAAAAATTTTGATTGGATGTGTTTGGAGAAAAGGTGGGCGTAAAAGGGGGGTAGTTGCCCTGAAATAACTTTCGACTGTGAAAAAGAGCGCAAGTCCTTTGAATTTCCAATCGAATCAGCCCTTTATTATGTTTCTACAACACGGACTTCAGTAAAAATCTCATATGCCACCAGTGCGTAACTTACAACCCTTGCCCTGACGGTTGTGGGGGTGTGTCCTCCTCAAAAACATATTTTCTATCTGGAAATGAGCTACCCTTAGCAAAATGGCTATCTAAAAATTTTTATTGGAAGGGTTTGGGGGAAATGATGGGTGTGGGGTCGGCCCTCCAATCACTTTCGACTATTAATAAAGGCACTAGCCCTTTGAATTTCCAATCGAATGAGCTTTTTTGAAGTTTCTACGACAACGCCTTCTTTAAAGACCGTATATGCTCCCAGGGCATGACTTAAAACCCTTGCCCTGAGGGCTGTGTGTCCTCCGCAAAAACATATTTTCTATTTGGAAATCAACTACACTGAACAAAATGGCTATCTCAAAATTTAGATTGGATGTGTTTGGGGAATTGATCGGTGTGGGGGGGGGGTTTAGTTGCCCTCCAATCAGTTTTGACTATGAAAAAGGGCACTGGCGCTTTGAATTTCCAATCCAACGAGCTTTTTTTGAAGTTTCTACAACAACACCTTCAATAAAAACCTTATATGCACCCAGGGCATAACTTAAAACCCTTGCCCTGAGGGTTGTGGGGGAGTGTCCTCCTCAAAAATATATTTTCTATCTGGAAATCACTACGCTTAACAAAATGCATATTTAACTCAAAAACTTATTTTCTATCTGGAAATCAACTACGCTGAACAAAATGGCTATGTCAAAATTTTGAGTGTGTTGGGGGGAAGGATGGGCGTGGTGGGAGTGCTAGTTGCCCTCCAATCACTTTCGACTATTAAAAAGGGCACTAGCCACTCCAATTTCCAATCGAATGAATCCTTTTCGAATTTTCTTCGACAACTCTTCGATACGATGTGCCCGGGTATGGAGAAAAAAAAAAAAAAAAAAAACATTGTGCCCAGCGCGCTGCCTAGGAAACTTTATATGCCCCAGAGCATAACTTACAACCCTTGCACTGTGGGCTCTGAGGGGGTTATCATCCTAAAAGACCTAATTTCCTATGTTGAACAAAATGAATATCTCAAAATTTTAATTCGATGTGTTTGGGAAAATGGTGGGCGTGAAAGGGGCGTTAGTCGCTATCCAATCACTTTCAACTATTAAAAAAGGCACTAGCCCTTTCAATCTCCAATTGAATGAGCCCTTTTGAAGTTTCTGCGACAACGCGTTCAATACAAAATTTATATGCCCCCAGGGCATAACTTACAACCCTTGCCCTGAGGGCTGTGGGGGGAAGGGTTGTCATCCTTAAAGACACAATTTTCAAAACTTTCAACTACGTTGAATAAAATGGCTATCTAAAAATTTTGATTGGATGTGTTTGGAGAAAAGGTGGGCGTCAAAGGGGGGTAGTTGCCCTCAAATCAACTTCGATTAATAAAAAGGTAACTAGACCTTTGAATTTCAAAGCGAATGAACCCTTTTTCAAGTTTATACGACAACGATTTCAAGAGAAATCTTAAATGCCCCCCAGGACATAACTTATAATCCTTGCCCTGAGGGTTATGGGGGAGTGTCCTCCTCAAAAATATGTTTTCTATCTGGAAATCAACTACGCTGAACAAAATGGCTATCTCAAAATTTTTATCGGATGTGTTTGGGGAAATGATGGGTGTGTGGTGGGGCTAGTTGCCCTCCAATCACTTTCGACTATTAATAATGGCACTAGCCCTTTGAATTTCCAATCGAAAGAGCTTTTTTTGAAGTTTCTACGACGACGCCTTCTTTAAAAACCGTATTTACCCCCAGGGCATAACTTAAAACCCTTGCCCTGAGGGCTATGGGGGAGTGTCCTCCTCAAAAATATATTTTCTATCTGGAAATCAACTACGCTCAACAAAATGCCTATCTCAAAATTTTGATTGCATGTGTTTGGGAAAATGATGGGCTTGGGGGGGGGGGCTAGTTGCCCTCCAATCACTTTTGACTATTAAAAAGGGCACTAGTCCTTTGAATTTCCAATCGAATGAGCATTTTTTGAAGTTTTTACGACAACGCCTCTTATAAAAACCTTATATCCCCCCAGGGCACAACTTAAAACCCTTGCCCTGAGGGTTGTGGGGGAGTATCATCCTCAAAAATATATTTTCTATCTGGACATCAACTACGCTGAACAAAATGGCTATCTCAAAATTTTGATTGGATGTGTTTGGGGGAATGTTAGGCGTTGGGGGGGGGGGGGGGGCTAGTTGCTCTCCAATCATTTTTGACTATTAAAAAGAGTACTAGCCCTTTGAATTTTCAATCGAATGAGCCTGTTTTGAAGTTTCTACGACAACGCCTTCTATAAAAACCTTATATGTCCCCAGGGTATAACATAAAACCCTTGCCCTGAGGGCTGTGGGGGAGTGTCCTCCTCGAAAACACATTTTCTATCTGACAATCAACTACGCTGAACAAAATGGCTATCTCAAAATTTTGATTAGGTGTTTTTGGGGGAATGATGGGCGTGGGGGGGGGGGGGTTGATACGAAGTGCCTGGGTATGGAGAAAAAAAACAAACACAAAAATGCAAAACCCCTATCCCTTCCCAAGGCTAGAACAAAATTTTCACTTTACTGAAAAAAATTTAATGTTTTTACTTTTATAACTTAAATAAGTCAAATAATATTAACATTTTGATTACTAAATATCAGTAATTCTATATTAAACTGAATATGCACATTCATTTGTATTTTTTAAGTAAAGTGCATATTTTGTTCTGGCCTTGGGAAGGCATAGGGGTTTTGCGACCGACTTATGTTAATTTCTGCTAGTTTTGAGTTTTACTCGGCTATTCATTGTGATTTCTGTTCGTTTTGGGTTCACTTATTCATCGATGCAGATTTGCGATAGGTTCACGCTTGGTAGATTATTTTGATTTTAGTTTTTCTCATTTTTTGTTGAATGGAGTTTTTTACTTTTCTTTGAAAAACTTATTTTGTGGAAAAAGTTTTTTTCATTAATTGCTGTTCGTTTTATATTGACATAGTCTTTTCAGGGAAAAAGAAAAAAAACTTTAAATCTTTTTGTTTTTTAAGACTTTATAGTTTGGCCTGCTATTTGTATGCTGGAGAAAAACTTTCAGCAATTTTTAACAACATACACTCTTTTAAAAATCTAGACACAAATAGTACTGTTTAATTTAGTTTCATACCTCCTCTAGTTGACCTGAAATGGAAAACTTGATACCATTCGCAAAAACATCTGTTTACTTTCTTTCATAGCTTGGATACACTTACACTATTTTGATTTGGTTAAATTTTAAGAGCAGAAGTAGCCCCGAAAGTGTGAACATAATACACTCAGTCGCTCTTAGGATACTGCTGAGATGCCTTATTGGGAATTAGCATTATCACAGTGCATCTTTATTTAATCTTAAAGAAACATTAAGTTTTTAAACATAATGGGCAAATGGGAGGGTGGGCGTGGAAGGGAAATTAGTTGCCCTCCAATCACTTTCGACTATTAAAAAGGACATCAGCCCTTTCTATTTTCAATCGAATGAGTCCCTTTCGAAGTTCCCACGACAACTCCTTCGATACGAAGTGCCCTGGTCTAAACAACAACAACAACCAAAAGATACCACTAATCACTTTCGACTATTAAAAAGGACACTAGCCCTTTGAAGTTCAAATCGAATGAGCCCTTTTTTGAAGTTTTTACGACAACACTTTCTATAAAAACCTTATTTGCCCCCAGGGCATAACTTACACCCCTTGACCTGAGGGCTGTGGGGAGTATCCTCCTCAAAAACATATTTTCTATCTGGAAATCTACTACGCTAAACAAAATGGCTATCTCAAAATTTTGATTGGACGCTTTTTGGGGGAATGGTAGGCGGGGGGGGGGGGCAAGGTGCCCTCTAGTCATTTTCGACTGTTGAAAAGAGCTCTAGACCTTTAAATTTTCAATAGAATGAGTCTGATTTGAAGTTTCCACGATATTCCCTCCTAGAACAACCGCATATGCCCCCAGAGCATAACTTAAAAGCCTTACTCGGAGGTTTGTGGGGGAGGGTGTCCTCCTCAAAAACGTATTTTCTATCTGGAAATCAACTAGCCTACGCTGAACAAAATGGCTATCTCAAAATTTTGATTGGATGTGGTTGGGGGAATGATGGGTGTGTGTGTGTGGGGGGGGGTATGTGCCCTCCAATCACTTTCGACTATTAAAAGGGCTCTAGCCCTTTGAATTTCCAGTCGAATGAGCCTGTTTTGAAGTTTCTATGACAACGCCTTCTATAAAAACCTTATATGCCCCAGGGCATAACTTAGAACCCTTGCCCTAAGGGCTCTGGGGGATTTTCCCCCTCAAAAAAATATTTTGTTTCTGGAAATCAATTACGCTGAACAAAATGGCTACCTCAAAATTTTGATTGGATGTGTTTGGGGGAATGATGGGCGTGGGGGGGGGGGGCTAGTTGCCCTCCAATCACTTTTGACTATTAAAAAGGGCACTAGCCCTTTGAATATCCATTCGAATGAGCCTGTTTTGAAGTTGTTACGATACGCCTTCTATAAAACCTTATATGCCCCAGGGCATAACTTAAGGGCATAACCCAGAGCGTGGGGGGGGGGTTAGTTGCCCTCCAATCACTATCGACTATTAAAAAGGGCACTAGAACTCTCGATTTCCAATCGAATGAGTCCCTTTTGAAGTTTCTACGACGACCCATTCCATATGAAGTGCCCTACTCTAAAGGAAAAAAAAATAATAATAAATGATACATATGTGGCAACATCGTTCTTATGTGCCCTCAGGGCATAACTTAAAACCCTTGCCCCGGCGGTTGTGGGGGAGTTTTCTCCTCAAAAATATATTTTCTATCTGGAAATCAACTTCGCTGAACAAAATGGCTATCCCAAAATTATGATTGGATGTGTTTGAGGGAAGGATGGATGTGGGGGGTGGTGGCTAGGTGACCTCAAGTCATTTTTTACTATAAAAAAGGGCACTAGCTATTCTAATTTCCAATCGAAAGTGCCGTTTTCGAAGTTTTTACGACAATTGATTCTATAGATGTGTTCGGGTATGGAGAATGAAACCAACAAAAAAAAAAAACACGTTGTAGCAACAACGTCCTTTACTTAGGCATCGCTAGCGCGCTGCATATGATACCATCCATCCCTATTTCTACCGACCAGGACATTAAAATCCCCTAATAAAAATGCCTTATTTCTACCGGAGACCCTTTGTATTTGTTCATAGGCAGCGGGCTAGCGCTACCTAAGTAAAGAAAGATGTGGGCACAATGTCTTTTTTTTTTTTTTTTTTTTTTTTTTTTTTTTTTTTTTTCTCCATACCCGGGCACTTCGTATCGAAGGAATTGTCGTAGAAACTTTGAAAAGGGCTCGTTCGATTGGAAATTGGAGTGGCTAGTGCTCTTCTTAATAGTCGAAAGTGATTGGAGGGCAACTAGCCCCCCCCCCCTCACGCCCGTCATTCCCCCAAACACATCCAATCAAAATTTTGAGATAGCCATTTTGTTCAGCGTAGCTGATTTCCAGAAATAAAATATATTTTTGAGGAGGACACACCCCCACAACCCTCAGGGCAAGGGTTTTAAGTTATGCGCTGAGGGTATATAAGATCAAAGTTGACACACTGTACAGTTGATTATTTTGTTTCCTTTAAAGCAGGGCACCTCATATAGAAGGGGTCGTCATAGAGATTTTAGAAGGGGTTTAATAGATTGGGAATCGAGAGTTCTAGTGCTGTTTTTCATAGTCAAAAGTAATTGGAGGGAAACTAGCCCCCCCCCCTCACGCCAATTCTTCCCCAAAACAAATCCAATCAAACTTTTGAGATACCTGTTGCATTCAGTGTAGCTGATTTCGAGATAGAAAATATGTTCTTGAGGAGGACATTCCCCCAGCACCCTCAGGGCATGTATTATAATTAAGGCCCTGGGGGCACGCACGGTTTTTATAGGATGCTTCGTTATAAAAACTTCAAAAAATGCACTTTTAATTGGTAGTCGAAAGAGAACGTATTTTGTTTAATCCTCAAAAGTGATTGGAGGGCAGCTAGCCCCCCCCATGCCCATCAGTCCCCCAAACACATCCAATAAAAATTTTGAGATAGCCATTTTTGTTCAGCGTAGTTGATTTCAAGATAGAAAATGTGTTTTTGAGGAGAACACTCCCCCATAACCCTCACGGCAAGGGTTTTAAGTTATACCCTGGGGGCAAATAAGGCTTTTATAGAAGGCTTTGTCGTAGAAACTTGCAAACAGGCTAATTCATCGGCATATCCAAAAGGCGAGAGCGCTTTTTAATAGTTGAAAGAGATTAGAGGGCAAATAGCCCCCCCCACGCCCATACGTCCCCCCCCCACATCAAATAAAAATTTTGAGATAGGCATTTTGTCAGCGTAGCTGATTTCCAGATATAAAATATCTTTTTGGGGAGGACACTCCCCACTACCCTCGGGGCAAGGATTTTAAGTCATGCCCTGGGGGCATATAAGGTTTTTATAGAAGGCGTTGTCGTAGAAACTGAAAAACAGGCATATTCGATTGGAAATTCAAAGGACAGAACAAAATTTGCACTTTACTGAAAAAATACAAATGAATGTACATTGTCAGTTCAATATACATATACTGGTATTTAGTAATCAAAATGTTAAAATTATTTGATTTATTAAAGTTATAAAAGTAAAAACATTTATATTTTTTTCAGTAAAGTGCAAATTTTGTTCTTTCCTTGGGAAGGCATAGGGGTTTTGCGCCCAACTTATGTTAGTTTCTGCTCGTTTTGAGTTTCACTCGGTTATTTATTGTAATTTCTGTTCGTTTGGGTTTCATTTATTTGTCGATGCTGATTTGTGGTAGTTTCGAGCTTGGTAGATTATTTGATTTTATTTTTGCTCATTTTTTTGTTTAATGGAGTTCTTTACTTTTCTTTGAAAAACTTATTCTGTGGAAAAAGTTTTTTTAATTAATTCATAAAAAGAGCAACTAGCATAGTAATGACTTAGGCAGCGCTGGCGCGCTGTCTATGATCAAAGTGGATTTTTTACTAGTTTTTCTAACATTAACCGTGATTGCTTGCTAACAGCGATGCAGGGCGAAATAGAGAAGTGGCGTCCCTGAAGGAAATTATAGCCTAGTAAACGATACCACATTTGCAATGGATTCTGAAAAATGGATAAATAATTTTCTGGGTTTGATCTGTTTTGGTGGGATGAAAAACCTCTTCTTAGCTAAGTTATCTATCATGGGTTTCATCCTCGAAGTAGCATAATATTTGTAGGCATGAACATATAATGAGTTGGAGGTAATAGGCTTGAGGTTGTCTGTGCAAGAGTTGAAGTCTTGTTGATAGAAGAGCATCGCCAAGTATGGATTATGACATAGATGGACTTCTTGCTGACTTCTTGCTGACTAGATGGAGGTCCTAAAGACTTCTTGCTGTTCGGTTCTAAGCCGGCTTAAGTCCTTCTTGTAGACATGAGAAGATGGGTTAGCCCCAGTCCTGCACTGGTTCTGGGACCATTGCTTTTCCTGCCGCCATAATAATTTCAATGATTTAAAAATATGAAAATTATAACTTGGAATGTTGCAACGCTAAAAATCAACTATCGTATCGACACGTTGACTGGCGAACTTAAACGTGTCAAACTGGACTTTTTAGGACTTTTTGAAACACATATCATAGGGATAGGAAACATGAAATTAGGTGATTTAGAATCTAATTAATTAGGGCAGAAAGGACGGATTGAATAGACAGGTAAAGGGGCTCATTTTGAATAGGGAAGCTTCTAAGTCTTGTTAAAGTTAGTAAAGTATTAATAATAGAATGCTAGCTGCTCTTTTTATGAAAAAGTGCAGGGTATCAGCCATAGTGGAATGTGCCTCTATAGATCCAACTAATGGAGAGAGTAATGATTCAGATGAATTTTATTTATAACTACAGGAACAAATAGACAGGGTATCCGGTAGAAATAAGGCATTTTTATTAGGGGATTTTAATGTCCTGGTCGGTAGAAATAGAGATGGATGGTATCCTAGCCTAGGTAAATTTAGCTTAGGAAAAGTAAACAGTAATGGCTACAGTATTTTATGAGTATAACAGTCTAGTTATAACTAACACAGTGCTTAGTCATAAAATGGCCCATAAGTTAACATGGCATTCATATGATGGTGGTAAGACAGCTAACCTCATTGA
Source organism: Artemia sp. Qi Xiang Cuo (assembly GCF_049724085.1). NCBI lineage: Eukaryota > Metazoa > Arthropoda > Branchiopoda > Anostraca > Artemiidae > Artemia > Artemia sp. Qi Xiang Cuo. The sequence continues at coordinate 39,810,532 of NC_142796.1, forward strand.
TTATGTTGTTGTAAACCGAAAACTGTCTGGATCGATACAAGATAGTACGGTATATAGGGGGGGGGGCTTCTATTGATGTTAAAAGTAAAGATCAACATTTAGTTGCGTCTACGGTTAATCCAAAGATGAAATTTAGGAAGGTTAACTACCTTCCGGGAAGCTGTGACGTTGGTAGACTCCGTGATGATAATTTGAGAGAAACTTTTCAGGAACAGTTGAATACTAAATTAGAGAGTCTAAAATTTGACAATTTAGGAGATGAATAGAATAATTCAGTCAAAGAAGTCACTGATGGAGTCTTAGGGAAGAATGTTAGAAAGCTAGGATAATTAGTGAAAATGTTTTATGTTTAATAAAGAGGTGGGGCTTGTACAAAAATTATTTCAGTGATAGATCATATGACAATAAGAAGAATGCAAAGGAAGTGGAGAAAGCATTAAAATATGAATTAAGGAGGTGTGAAGTGGAGGCCAATGGATAAAATTGCTGAATATCTGGAAGATGCAGCCAGACGGCATAATATTAAAATATTTTACTGGCATGTTAATAACTTGAGAGGGAATAGTCAACCTAACTTTTCCCAGTGAAAGATAGGAACAGGGCCACAATTAGTGATAAGGAAAGAGTTAAAGAGAGATGGGCGTAATATTCTAAGAATTTGCTAAACTGTGATAGAGTTACAGGAACGGATATAGAAAAGAATGAAAAGTTTGTGACACCATGGAAGATTTATTTTGTGAGCAAGAATTAGCGACAGTACTAAAAGGATGAAAAATAATAAGGCCCCATGTACTGATGGTGGGGTAAATGAGCTTTTGAATTATGGTAGTTATGAAGTTAGAGATAAATTACAGTACTGAAGACTATGAATGTGATTTTTGAAAAAGGGGAAGTACCTAGCGACTTTAGAAAAACTAAGTAAACCTCTCTAAAAGAAAGGTGATAAGAGTGAGTGTGGTAATTATAGAGGCATTAGCTTAGTTTCTGTAGGAAGCAAAGTACTTAGTATGATGATACTTTTTAGACTTAGAGATGCCGTAGATAAAGTTTTAAGAGAAAAAAAGTATGGATTTAGGAAGGACAGAGGATGCGTTGACTATATTTTTACTCTTAGATTAATAATTGAGAAGTGCTTGAGTCATCAAACCCCTTTAGTCTTCAGTTTTATTAATTAGGATCAAGCGCTTGATCCAGCTGATTGAAGAGTTTTACCGAAGGTCCTATCCTTGTCTATCCAGGGTACACCAGATAAATGCATTATAGTGATTAAAAAAAAACAACGTTTTTCCAAGGGAAGTAAAGAGCGAAGTTGAAACTTAAAATGAACAAAAGTTATTACTTCACAGCCTATCTAAAATATATCAGTAACACTAATGCAGATAAATTAACTGGTGATATTTCCCTATGTTTGTAGGATTACAGAAAACTAGCGCTTTACTGAAAACACAAAGCAATATAGGAGTTTTGGTATGGTAAAAGTAAACCTTTTAAGGACACTTTTAACAGTATAAAAGTAAAGCATTTTTTAGATTGTTGTTTTATTTGTTTTTTTCGTTTAATTTGGCTTCCTTCTGCACAATGAGCTCAGTTCAATGATTGACGGTCGTTTTGGATCTGAAAAGGACATTTACTGATTAGTTTTCAGACAAGTTCGAAGTTACGGAACCTTATTGGTATTATGACTACAAACTCGCTTTAGAATTTGTTTCACATCTTAAAATTATCCTTTTTATAAAGAGAAATAACTGGATTTCCAGAGGTCATATTACGATTGATATGTTCTTCATTTCTAGTAAAACAACGAGAGAACAAAATGGTACCTGATAAATCAATCTATTATTTTGTAGGCTTGGCAACGACTTTAAACTTATTATTTTTAGTTCTAAGTTTTTAAGATAATTTCAGCTTTGTACTGAAAGTTACTGATATTACACACCATGTAAGACTACGAAAAATGTTACCGATCAGCCCGCTGGTATCAGGCTACGTACTCAACATCAACTCCTAAAGCCATATTCTTTTTTTTATACTTGGCGTTAGTATTTTTAGAAGAGCGTTAGTTTTCTATAATCGTAAAAACATAGGGAAATATGACCAGTTGATTTATTTGCATTAATTTTATTGATGTATGTTAGGCTGTGAAGCGGTAATTTCTGTTCGTTTTAAGTTTCAACTTCGCTCTTTACTTCCTTTTGAAAAACTTTGTTTATTTTAAATTTATCTATGCTCATCTTTGACTAAAATTTATCTTAGAAATAGCACTTTTATGAATTCTATTATCTATACAGAATAAATTATGTTCACTTTAAGTTTTAATGTTGGTCCTTAGTTTCAGTTGAATTTTTTTTTCTTATATAGTTTCTAATCACCTCCAATCTAGGGGAGATAACACACCTCCACCCTTATAAAGGAGCTGAACTAAGAAGCCGAACAAGAATTGAAGGACAAAATAAGTTTAGAGTGGGAAAAAAATATCAAAGCATAGTGTCGTTTATTTTTGTAAAAAAAAAAATAAATAATAAATAGGAAGAAATCGATATTTAATTCTTTGTTTATAAAAATTAAATTTAGTGACACTTAAGAAAGTACCTCAAGGCGAGTAGCCTTGACACAAAACGTTAACGGAGCGGACAGGTTTGTATATTAATATGCACGCAAAAACTCTTGCTAGCTCGACAAAAATGAGACTTTAGGCTTAGGGATTTAATTGACCTGTCCCTAAATAAAAAGCCAATCATTGCTCAGAAATGAATGAAAATTTCAGAAAAGGGTCATTTCTTGAATTGTCAAGTAAATACTTTGAATAAGTAAGTACAACAAAAAGTAATCCTTTTAATATACAACATTGAGTGGTTCCAGAACCACGGGCCTATACTTCTCCAACCACTTAGTGGCAAAGGTTGGGTTCAGAAGGGTAATTTGCTATGGGGAAGAAGGGGGAAATTTCCCTCCCAGACCCCAGTTCCCCTCCCCCTCCCATCTGAAATTTAGTTTCTCCAAAAATGATGTCAAAACTAAGATAAGTCTGCATAATTCAAGCATCCATTGAAACAGGTCAGTTTTCTTCAGTACATCTTTACCTTTTTTATTACCACACGGCAAGTTTTTCAGTTTTCTCTGTCATTGTCACTTAATTTAGGAAAATTGTCTCCAACTTTGACCCCTCCCCCTCTACTGGATTTTGACAAAATTACGCCATTCGTTGGGGTAAGGATTTAGAGATCTACTCAGAATGTCGTTGTAAACCTTGAACTGGATGACTTCTATACCCTTTTGAATCAAAATTCTTGAACAATTATCTTCCTGGGACATGCTTCAAAAATGAGTGCATCACATTTACAATAACAGTGAAATTATCTGTAAATGATCGTATAGAAGGGAGAAAACCATAATTGATAAAAAAAAAAAAAAAAAAACACCCAAGCAGGAATCGAGCTCAAGACACTCTATTTTGAAGTTGAAGTCGTTTTCCCAATAGAACCCCGCCTCAAATAATGTGATTTGATATATTATTTTGTGTACCTTCATTGCGTAGCTTATTAAGGGGGCCCGGAGGAGGAACATACGAAAGGTGTTCTTGTAAACCTCCCGTTACGGGTTTTGGACCATAGTTATTACAATGATGAATTTGTTTTATACTTCCAAGCTTTTCTACTTAAGAAGTGACATCAAACGTAGTGTTTTAGTGCTATATCACACTTACGGATGGTAGAATTGATAAACATGACGCAGATAATTATGAATAATAGCTTTCGATTGTGCTATTAAATGTTAATCTAAAAAGTACTGGTAGCCCACTAGTCCCAGCATTTCCACTTGAGGCATGGCACCAAAAGTGCCGTTTTCTGTGCTATTTGGCACTTATTGATGGCAAAACTGATAAAACTGTTCAAAGTATTATGGTTCTCTCACACTACGTCATAAAACCTTTCCCTCTACTATAATTCAAGACTTTACGTTTGGTTATGTAACCTTATTGAGCAAATTTCGTGTGTAACGTAGACGGTGCCAAGTAGACTCGAGCTTTACTTAGAATTTCCCGTTACGTAAGTTTATGTTACGTTATGGAAAAATGAATACAGCAGCTACAAAATAGAATTTCGGGATGAGTCACCCCTGTCATCCCTAATCTGAACTTTATCAAGTGCTCATGGATTCATTTTCACCATACCGTAAAAAGAGCAGCATGGGCCTAAAAATAAGCATTAGTTAGTTGCCAGTTGCTACACGGTTGTTATATTTTCAGGTTATTTAATAATAAGGCCTAATTTCCAGCTAACCCGCGATCTTATTAAGGGGTCTCCCACTTTCGAAATTCGTGTACATCAGTTGACGCACGCCAAGCATGACGGAAGTTTGCCACGGGTGGCATGGTTTATTTTCTATAGAAAAGGGCCTGTTATAGTGAAACTAGCGATGCTCCTAGATGCAGGCCAGGTGGTGGAGAATGGGCGCCCCTTCTATTCAATACTTTCTCCGGCGCTTCTTTCCTGTTTTGGAAATACGGTATATGTCTTGATTTCCAACAATTTTTGAACTTTTCTTATAATTGTATATGGAAAGTCATCCCAGAGAATATCATATTCAACGTTAAGCTGCCTCCATAATGGAAAGTAACTGTCGAAATAATGTACAGGTGTTCTCAGTCAAGTATACTTCCCAAGGACAAAGGCGTCCTAAACCGGAATCAAATAAATAAAAAATAAAAAAAAATAAAAAATTTAACTGAAAGTAAGGAGCGACATTAAAACATAAAACGAACAGAAATTATTCCTTATATGGCAGGGGCTGTCCCCTCCTCAACGCCTTGCTCTTTACGCTAAAGTTTGACTTTCTCACAACTCTATTTGTTAAAACAATAAAAAACTTTAGCGTAAAGAGCAAGGTGTTGAGGAGGGGACAGTCTCATCCATATACGGAATAATTTCTGTTCGTTCTAATTTTTAATGTCGCTCCTTACTTTCAGTTAAAAAAACTTGTTGTTTATTTAACTTCTGAAATTTTTTGAATTAATGCAGCTTTGATTTTGGCTCACCGTACATGAATAATTAAAATGAAATTTGCATGTTAATTTTAATTTTTTTTGGCTAAATGGCTTTCTCGAAGTTTTGATCTGACGTAACTTACGAGATAACTTACGTAACGAACTTTTATTTCCGTATATTTTTATTACGTAAATGAGGGATTATTCCCCTAGTCAATACCTCGCTCTTTACGCTAAGTCCGAATTTTGTTCCAATTCTTTAAGAATGACCCCTGAATCAAAAAGGCCGTTTAATTAGAAAGATAGTTTTTTTGAAAGTACTAAAAAGACTTTAGTGTAAAGAGTGAGGTATTGACTAAGGGGATAACCCCTTATATACGCAATAGTTTCTGTTTGTTTTAAGTTTTAATGTTGCTCCTAACTTCCAATTGAAAAAAAATGTTTTTTATTTAATTTTTCTTTTCTTTTCTAAATAATGCTGGGATCCGGCGGCCTCCACCATAGAAATATCCCTCCCCCCATGACAATATCCTCCATGGAAAGATCCTCCCACGTAGCCTGCTCCTCTGACCCCCCCACCCCCCCAGAAGAAATCCCTCCAGAAAACATCTGCATACTTCCAAGTAACAAAGACTATATGTAAACAATGGGCAAAGTTCATAACTTGGAGCACTTCTCCCGGGGACTGGGGGATTAAGTCATCCTCAAAGATATATTTATTAGGTTTTCGACTATGTTGAACAAAATGGCTATCTCATAATTTTAATCGGGCGACTTTAAGAAAAATGAGCGAGGGAGGGGGCCTAGTCGCCCTCCAATTTTGTTTATCACTTAAAAAGGGCACTAGAACTTTTAATTTCTGTTCGAATGAGCTCTCTCGCGATATTTTATATAGGATTGATATGACCCCTGGAAAAAAAAAATAATTAATAAAATTTCCATGTGTTTCAAGGTAGGAGCTTGTAACCTCTACAGTAGGGTTCTCTGATACGCTGAATATGAAGGTTTGATTTTCATTAAGATTCTATAACTTTTAGGGGGAGTTTCCCCTTTTTTCGAAAATAAGGCACATTTTTTCAGGCTCGTAACTTTTGATGGGTAAGACTAAACTTGATCAAACTTAAATATTTGATATCATCGTGAAAATCCGATTCTTTTGATCTATCTACTGGTATCAAAATTCCGTTTTTTAGAGTTTTGGTTACTATTGAGCCGGGTCGCTCCTTACCTTACAGTTCGTTACCACGAACTGTTTGAAACAAAACCAGACTGAGCGATAAATGCAATCCGGTATTTAACAGTAACTTCAGTTTCATTAGTTAAAACAAACATGTTTGGGGTCCATTATTTATATATCTTTAAAATATTCACTAGGCTACTTGACTTATATTAAACTACACTAGACTCTATTTTCAAATTGTAGAAATGCCTTAGAACAAAGGTCAGTATGTTATTCAAGCCCAGGCTAGGCTAGAAAGATGTAATACGATTAGGGAAGCGGATGCCGAAATTTTCAGTGTAGATGTTATCGAAGCCGTTCCTAGGGTTGGTGGCGCCCAGGGAAAATTTACAGCGTCCTTCTCCCGCTCAAATATAAGCAAAAAAGACCGAATCAAAGTGAAAAATTTATAAAAGTGGGAAACATCCTTCCCCCAGCCACGGTTTCCGGGGCAGATTACCCCGGTTGCACCCCTCTGAACGGCACTGGATGTTATTTTACATATAGCCTACTGAGCATGACACGAAATAAAGCACATATATTGGCTCGAAGTTAGACAGCTACGGTCACACATCATTGGTTTGGTTGTTCGTTTTAGAAGTATGGCTTGAGAATGTTTGGTTGAAATGCTTAAAAACCATAACTGATCTTGTGATTCAGTTACTCATAAAATTGCTCGCCGAACGCCACCTGTGCACCCTCTTCAAAGCACCAAGAATATCAAATACCCCCCTGAACCCATCTTAGGTCTACTTGTACCTTAAAGTCACAATTTCTTACGATTTTTTGGCTGTTACAAATTATGAAGATTCTTGGACGGTATCATATTTTCGTCAGTTTTGCCACACTGAACTAAGAAAAGAAAAAAGCCAATCCAATTAATTGAATTTGGCAGCGCTCTTCGTCTGTAAGAACTCAAACGTTAACACTATGTAGATTCCCAAACGCTATTACACTTTCAAAGGGTGTTATACCTTCTTAAGCTGTTTGGTGCCATGGGTTTTTAGCTTATTTTTTGGTCATTTTTCATGATTTTTTTTTTGTTTCGACACCCGCTACTTCCGAAAACCGCAAAACTGCATATGGAGGTCATTTTCGTTAAATAATGAAATTTTGTGTTTTCCTTATTTTTAAAGATATATATGATTGCGTAAATTAACCAATTTAAGCATTTGATTTTCACTGTCTTTGTTATGCCTGCTCAAATTACTTGCTTGCATTATCTTTATTTTAATTGATATTTATTCGAGAAAAAAAAATTCATTTAAATTTGCAAGACTATTAATTACCCCTTGGGATAGACCTATATTAACATTGCAGATAGTCGTGTTACATCCGTGCCTGTTTGCATCTGTTCTTTGACTCATAGGTTGGATTTAGGTGAAGCAATGTAGTATGCAACTCCTTGGACAGTCCAGTAGAGATTAAAACGTTACTGGAAGC
>NC_142796.1:39823177-39890065 GCF_049724085.1 Artemia sp. Qi Xiang Cuo
GGTAACTGCCCCCCCCCTCAAGCGGTGCCACTGAATACCAGGGAGCCCCTCATCGATTTCTATTAGTTGTTTTCGGGAAATCCAATGAGAAGTTCCCCTACCCTTAGCTGTAGTTGCTTTAAATGTACTATGGCCGTAGACATAAAACTGAATACAGTGTTGGAAATCACAGATATGGTACCAAAGATGGAAAGTTGTACACACTAGTAACATAGAGTGAACAACCCCTCACTTAATTTCTAGAAATGCAGAATTAAGAAAATGTTCCCAAATTCAATAATAGTTTTAAGGCGTAAAATGAATAAATCTCAATGTTTATGGTTCATGTAGGTATATTTTCGCAAATTTTATCACGCATAGTTTGGGAATATGAAGATACCGTTATTTTAATTATTTGCATAAATTTAATGACTCTTATTTGAAAGTATACTACTTTAAAATTAATAGTTATGTTAATAGTATTTTTATAATATTACTGACTTCCCAGACGAAAATATTTAATTGTTTCCTTTTCGAAAATCTTCCTATCGAAGCTAATTGTGCGTTGAAGCTATTCCTCAAACTGGAATTTCTTGGTGCATGAAAATGCAGTGGCGTTGCTTCGTTTTTTATTGTTTTCGTGTTTGGTAATTATTTGTCGTTTTCATATGTTAGGGACTATAATCATTGATTGTCCATTTTAAAGTATGGACTGGGATTTGTGTAAAAAAAAATAGGATTAATGAAATGGTAACATTTTCAAAAGAAAATAGATAGAAATAGCATTTAACTTATCTGATCTAAAATAAGGCCTGTAGCTTGGAGTTTTATTCGAGGTGGGGGGGGGATGGGGGACATAATAGACATTAAATGTAAAAAACATGCACTTAGTTCTGATCTTCAGTGTAGTAATGGTGGGGGTATCAGAACACATTCCCTGGAGGGCCGGGAAAGCGCCCCCTTTGTCGATTTAAATTTTTCTAGGGGTTGTCCCTTCCTTCTTGCCAATTTTAGGCGGGATTCCCCCTTATTCCTTTTTATGCAGATACAGTGAAAAATATATATGTTTAGATAATTTTCATCTTTATAGGTGAAGGGGAAGGAGGGCTTGAAAAATACGAAACCTGGTTACGACCGTGCTTGAAATCAATTCGGAAAAAAATACGAAAAACTAACTTTTTGACTTGTACGTCAAGGATAATTTTGTTACTTCGGGCTCATATTCATTAACGTTGTATTTGTTTTTTTTTCTTTTGATGCAACGCTGGGTTATTAAATTGTAATGTTTGGATATATTCAGTCAAAGCGGAATTGTATTTCTCTAATTTATTATTTTTGTGCTTCTCTATAGCGTAGGTAGGCAGGGTGCTCAGGTGATTTTGGCTAGAAACAAAGGAAAACATACCACTCGCTGACAGGACGGTTATCGTTTTGTTTATGAATTAGAAAATATTTATTTGTTTATTTTATTCACTTTTTGTAAGAATTGCTGTACAGTAGGCCTAAGTTCTAGACACAACAGAAAAGATGACACAAAAGCCTATGAAAGAAAATAAGAAAAATAATAACCTCAAGTCAACCCACAAGATGTACGCGAACGGAAAAGAAAGAATAAAAACGAAAAAGAAAACAACGTACCTTATATAAAATAAAGGGAAAGGCGCTTTAATAAACAGCAAATAATTATGAATTCATTTTTACATTGTATTAAAACATGATGCCTGAAATATACAACGGTGTACCAGCAGAGGACACCGGGGGTGATTCTCCACCATTCTATGAAGTCTATGCGGACCGATCTGGAGGGAATCACCCCTGTCTTCCATATACGCAGATGTGTCTGGAACCATTCATGGATTTGCCGACACTATTGATGTGACTGTTTTACGGTGCGAAATGTTTGGTACACATTTTGGGCGTAAACCAGGAGTAACTAAGATCCAAAATGTACGTAGAATATTAATTCTATTAATTCGAAACTATCTAAAAGTGGGATGAAAACGGAGTATTTCTTTAGTCTTGGCACTCCTGGGAAAACATATCATTCCTAGATCCCTCAGGGAAAGATGAAAAAAAAATGTGCAAACGCATGGTGCGAGTTATGTCATGCATGGCGCAGAAAGTCGTGATTCAATGGAAGTGGGACAGGCGTGGCGGAACAAGATGCACATCGTGTGGTCTAAATTGGTACCCCCTCCAAGACATGAAATGACCATTGACGTCACTAACCAAAAATGTTGGCTGAGGGGGAGGGGGGCTATTCCTCCTCCCCATCCGTGATGCTTCTGGAAATAGCGTCTCTAGGTATAGGCCTACCCCAGAGTGTGAATCAAACTAAACTAATGGTTCTTTGTAATGGTAGGCTACTTGTAATTATCATCATGATAACTGTCCACTTAAGTGTAAGTTAGGGGGAGTGCAGAGGTAGGTAGCTAAGAGAAGTGTATCATTCAGCCCATCTGAGGGTTGGGGGATATCGTTGCCCTAGCATTCCCGCATTGCAACGTCATTTTTTAGCTGGACTGTTTATACTTTAGCTGAAATAGTTAAAATACATCCTAATGCAATGCTTCATTTCTTATCGTTGCTATCTAAATCTAGAAATAAACAAACAGACAAAGGAGTGTAAAAACTGAATTTCTTCTGGTGGTTTGCCAAACATCAGTGATGGTGTTGCTCTAAGAGAATGAAACTAGTTTTTAGAGGTGCTTTCTAGATTTGGCCTTTTCGGGGGCTCGACTAAAATTATGGGAGGGGGGTGTATGGGTGAATTGTAAGATAAGAGTGAACATTTTTTCTTAGATATGCTGTCTAGATTTTACCTTTCCGAGCGTTCACCTAAAAATTTTCGGGGGTGTGGTCGTGTGGTTTAAGACAAGGGTGGCCATTTTTTACAGGTGAAGCATGTAAACATTTTCTGGACGGATTTCTTGATTTAATTTTTCTCAGAGAGTTAGGCTAATATTTAATACTCTATACTCTTGTTATCTCCAAATTTGGGAGAGCTCAATTACAACACAATCCTTTTTTGGCCACAATTTTATATACCCCTCCCCCTCTCTGCATTCAGGTATACGTATGTACATGCTGGAAGGGGTCAGAGTATTTGTACTGTGGTAGGGGCCAGAAGACTGAACATGTACTTTATGGCAACCGTATTGGGTAGGTGGGTGGGATGGAGAGCCTAATCTTTCCACCCTATGTACATGTATGATTAAACAGGATCAAACTTTTGTCATTGTATTTAAATTATCGGTCCATAACTTCTACTAACAACCCATTGCAGCATCAATCCGCCCAAGGCTCTAAAAGCTCCGCATGTTCCTTATCAACGGTAGTTGGCTTAAAGCTTTACTCGTTATCCCCTTTCATGAAGTCCAGTTGCTGAAGTTCTTTCTTGTGACCTCTTCCCGCCCAATACGATCTCATATTTGTTTGGCCCCACTGGGACGGTCAAAAGATACAATTTTTGGCAATATTGTAACCTTGTAGCCCTGCAGTAATTTTCGGCAATACTGTAACCTTGTAGCCCTGTAGTAATTTTCGGCAATATTGTAACCTTGTAGCCCATTGTAACCTTCCTTTCCTGTAGCCCTAGTAACTAGGATCGGACTACATTTGTCGCACAGCTTATTGTCTTATTTACGGTCAAGCTATTTTATAATTTGAAAACACTCCAAAATACCCGAGTTTTAGCTATGGATTTATAAGTTACTAAGTGAATGTCCCCTTTAGATTTGTTTACGTTTTCCTGTCTCATCTCTAAAATCAATAATGGGGTACCGTAACTAGACAAAAGAAATTAAAAAAAAAGTTTCTCAATTTAACCCATAATTTGAATTATTCTTTGACTTCGAAGAGAGCTAAAATTTCGTTTTGAAACTTGAATTGGTATCAGCTGTTTCTCTCAACTTGGAATCGTAATGTTTTTCAGGTAAATTAAAATTATGTTTGTAGATCCGTCCGGCAGTAAGCATTGTTGCCACCTGATGTCATTCTTGTCCCGTGAAACGTGTCAGAAACTTCTTTTTGTATTGTAGACGATTATAGAAATTTTACGTAACAACTGTTTAAAATAGGTTTGAGGTTTTCCAAAAAGTGGTAACTATCAACTTGTTTTAAAAGAGTAGGAATAAGATGTGACAAATGTGGGTACCCAAATATGTTTGTTACTACCTTATTCATGCTATCAATTTTTAAAAGTGTTTTCTAAATAGAAGTTTTTTTCAGAGAAAAGTAAAGAGGCATACTAAAACCAATGATGAACAGAAATAAGTCATATGACAGCTCAAACTTAAACGAACATAAATTAATATCAATGAAACCCAATACGAACAGAAATTAAAATGAATAATCAAATCAAACCCAAGACAAACAGAAATTACGCACAAACAGGAAAAGGGCTACCACCCCCTAAGCCTTCTAAATACAAGAGCTTTATTTTTGTTGTAATAAAACGACTGGTATTCCTAGCTGTGTTTTTTTTTACTTGTCATAACATCATCAACAGCAAAACAAACAAAAAATTGTTACCACAAGGCTAGTCAAGGCTTACAAATAAGAGTGGTGCTACCCTTTCCCTCTTGTTTCCAGTAAATCGCTTAAGATGGTTTGGCATTCTTAAGATTTAGAGAGCAGCAACTCCTATTCCAAAGTATTCCAAACATTATATATTGCCATATACACCTGGGCGTAGGGGGGAATCCTCTAAAGACCCCACCCGTTCTGCCTCGGAGAAAGGGAGAATAGTGGTAAAGACATCATTCTTGTTTTAGGGATTTCACACTCCCCCCTTCTCCGTAGAAAAAATACCCTGATATTCTTTAACCCTTCAAATTTTTGTAGCGTACACCGATGATGATCTAAGTGTGTAATTTTAAACTTGGATTGCATGAACTAATATATATTATCTACCATTAAAATTATAAATGATTATTACCATTTAAACATAGCCTAATATGGAGTCAAACGATTTGTCCGGAGGGGCTTGGCTAAAGTACAGAGAATTGCACTTTCAGGGAGATCTTTGTTTATTTACCCGTGATGTCCTTTTGGAATCCCCGGGGGGATCCCCTGGTGGCCCTATGCCCTACCATCTTCAGTGTGGATGAAAGTCGCCATGATTGATATAAAGCCATGCTATGCATTAAAATTTAGAAAAGTTAAATAGGTCATGCATAAAATAAATTTGTGCTTTGGAGGAAATTAACATTCGAATAAAGGTCATCGAAGTATATGGGCAATTTAGGAAAAGGTTGGTGGCAATACTGTCAGGAAATCTATGAAACATGATAGGTCATTGGCGGAAACAGGAATGAAACATAGAAAGTTTATTACGTGCATTAGTTAAGATGCTTTAAATAATGGATTTTTTTCTTATCACTGAATTGATTTAGCTTGTCACCCTTGATCAGTGTAAAAGCTATCAAGCCAATCACAAAATTGGTGTTTGTATTTATTATAACTTGTATGTGAACAATATATATATATATATATATATATATATATATATATATATATATATATATATATATATATATATATATATATATATATATATATATATATATATATATATATATATATATATATATATATATATATATATATATATATATATATATATATATATATATATATATATATATATATATATATATATATATATATATATATATACAGGTCAATGATATAAGGATAATTACCCACTATTTTGCTAAAGTAAGTACAGCAAACAGGCGTCAGCAGACCAAAGTTCTGCGTACATATAATTAGTGTTTCAGAAAAAGCTGGTTTCAAGAATGATTCGAGACCTTACCTGGGCATGGAGGGGTACTTGGTTTGAACCTTCCCTCCTGAATATGAAAATTATTTGTAATTATCAATTGGCGAATTAATGTGAAAACAGTTTTTCTATTGTTGAATACGCCTTTTTCAAATCACTTAATCAATTATATTGACGATTAAAGCTCTGGGGAGGAATCCAGCAGACTGGCGTGAAAGGGGCATTATTGTCAAAAAATATAACAACGCCGATACCTGCAGCAGTGGGGACTCATTGGACACTTTCGTGTACACTAAGAGGAACGGATGCAGCGGGGTTGAAGGCACGGAGGTAGGGTGACTGAGTGATCAGACGAACAGTCCGCCGTACAGTTTGTAACACCACTAAGTCCCCTTTGAGCGGTGTTAATAGGAAAGGTGATATGTAGTGCCCATGTCCAAAAACTCTACAGGCTATATTGATAGTTTCAAGTCATTTTGATGAATATTATTGGGCTCTAAAAATAATTCGAAAATTTTAGTTTAAAATAAAACATGTATTAGATTAATGTATCCTTTCCTTGTAAACAGAAACAGTTAACAGCTAGACCTTTAACAAATTTTTATCATATTTTGAAGGCCTAAAACAGCACCCCTGTACATGCTGATAGAATCGAACAGAATGAGTAACTTATGAGAGTGGGAACTAGCGATAGTGTCGACAAAAAAAGAAACAACAGTCAACACCATCTAGTGTTTGCCGACACTGGACTTTTTTAGTGTAATAATGAGAATAATTAATTTAATTAGTGTAATTAGTAAAATTAGGGCAGTAATGAGTGTATGATATCAACAGGAAAATGATTACAGAGGTTAAAAAATGCCAAATATCGCCAGACAAGGCCGCACCCAGGATTTTTTTTCAGAGGGGGTTTTAATCAAAGATTTTTTTTCGGGAGGGGGAGGGGGTACACAAAAAAAATCTAAAAAAACGCATACAAAATTTGTTTATATCCTTTTTTGTTACGTTTTTACGAGTCAAACAAACGTTTCGGGGGGCGTGGGTTCAAACTCCCCTACCCCCCCCCTCCTCTGGGTACGGCCTTGTCGCCATTCGCTAGATGGCATTAATTGTTACTTTTTTCGACACTAGCGCCAGTTCCCACTCTTATAAGGTATCCCTACTCTTTGGATAGAATGTTAAGGCTTATGTTCCCTGTGCAATTTTTCGTGTGTTATGTTTCTGCGCTCCTAAGGTTTTAATATATCAACGAAAGATGATATATTTGATATGATTCCATAGCTGAGATTCAGCTCTAAACAACTGCCCAACTGAATTTATGGAATTTAGTGAACATGGTTTTTTAGATTGAAAATACGTTTAAAAATAGCTGTAAAAAGGGCAATTTTCTTATTTTTTAAGCATGTTTAGATCCTTCCCCATGGAGAAGTCTAAGTAATATCATACAGCGGCAGACTTGTCGCAAAATCGCTTGTTTTAGAGGGAGCATATAATCACAGTAAAAAAAAAAACAACCTAAAACGTATTTTTCAGTTTTCTAATCTTTTAGAAAAAATATGTCATGTAAAATAACGCCTTTTCAGCTGGCACTGTTAAGTTGTCTAGTTACGTGTACATGCGTATGCAAAAATTAGAAAAACTATCTCTGAGAGTATGGGTTCTTCCTCCCCCTCAAAATGCTTAAAGATACAATACAAATCTTAGCTTCTGTTAATATTTCCTTGGAAGGGCCCCTTCCAAAATATATTCATAGCTATCTCCTACCTAATTACAAACCATTAGAATACAATCATTTTTATAACAGGATGCCGTCATTTCCACTATTTTCCCTGTTTTTAGCTTTACGTAAATAGTTTTAGTCGTAAAAATATTGATATCTCCAAGGAGGGGCACTGATCCGAGGGCTCACCTTCTGTGTGCCTGGCTTTATGCGGAATTGACCCCACTAGTTTTCTTAAATGACTTTTTTAAATTCCTCCCATAAGCCCCCTTAAGTGGCCGTATTTTTGACGCCAATTTAGCAATTTATGCTCACAGCATGGCTTTTGAAGAAATGAGATAAAAATCCGTGGTTTGCTTGGGTCCTATAAACTAATCCTGAGCGTGTGTGTGCAAAAAGTGAATTAATATGATAATCAGTGTAGTTTGAAGTCAGGTCAGTGCCTCAATTTTAATCAAAAGAAAGTAGTGTAATTTTGTTTCTTTCACGCACTAGAAGAACAGCTCTAAAAGCTCTAGACTCATTGCAACCCACTAGACCTTTTCCTTAAATTTCGAACTTATTCGACTGTTTTAAAGAAAAAAAGCACGACTGTCAGCGGGGGTCAACCAAACTCATTTAGCCGTTGCATATTCAAAAAGTAGCCCACTTTTTGCATACACTATTCCAGATTTCAAATGAATATTGAGCCCCCCTCAAAGATCCAAAAAAGTAAATTGCTAGCCCCCTCTCACCAAAAAGTACTATTGAATAAGTGGACTAATTTACTGCTTATACATGCAATACAGTGCTACAACAAAATAATACATTTCCAATGGAGAGCTATACACAGAAGATATACGTGTGAACGCAAGCATTGTCGAAAACCACGAACCAACATAAATCACCTTATCAGAACCTGGGGACGTTCATCAGAACTTGGGGGACGTAGATCTAGGGTTTTCACTCACCCCCTTATATGACCACAAATACCCAAAAAGTGCAATATTCTGCAACAACTTTGAATACAAATTTTTGAAACTTTTGAGACCTCTTTTTGGAAAACCTTTCTCATCTTGATATTTTTGGCTAACTTACCCCACCCCTTAGAAATTTTCGATTCACTGCTAAATTATCAAAATCATTGCATTTTCATCATTTGAATGTACTGAAAATGTGTATACCGCAGCAGATGGGAAATTACTCATACGTAACATCACTTCCTAGCGGAATTGGACTTGTTGGCATAATTCAAACTATACTTTCAAGATTAGTAATCTTTTATGGAGATAACGTATTGCCATGTATGAAATGCCAACAATCTAAGTTTTATTTTCTTTGTTTTTACGCACTTGTATGCATAATCCTTTGAAAATGAATGGGAAATTTTTGCCAAGGTGTATGATGGGACATACATTTCAAATGAGCATGTGTTGCATTTAAGTGACAGCCTTAATTGTATAAGTTCATTAGTTAGGGGGGTTGTAACATTACTGCAGAGGAGGGGGGGGAATGTGAATAGGATTCAAATCATCAGAAGTTTCCAGTCTATATGATTTTTGGCAAATATATGTATGAAAAACAATCATGCGCACCTACCTGCGGGGGGGGGGGCATGTGCATGACTAGTTACTAAAAACGGTCTGAAAGCCCTGAAAACGTCAGTTTTAACAATAATGAGGAATTTTGGGTCAATGTATATGTCTTACCTCAGACGCTCACACAGGAAGGAGGCTCCCGGAACATGAACCTTTCCCTAATATTTTACCATTTTTTTTTATTTTGTGTGTATATTTTTTTACAAGTTGCATTCGATGTTTCAAAGAGTTAAGCTTCCACAAACATATCTTCCTCATGGAAACGAATTCTTACTTAAATGTCTGTCCCCCTCCCACTAGGCTATCGGGAAATATTGGCATTGCGACCTGTCGTGAAACTGTTCATAGAGATAGTCGACATTTGAGATAAGGGTTTCGGTCTATTGACTTTATGCAAATTTTTTTAGCCAACAATTCAAATTTATAATGCAAACAATTTAAATAGTCTACGAGAAGAAATATTATTTTCTTTGAGATTATGTATGTTCAGTTGAGTTACATTTAAAAAAAAGGCAATTATCCCTTACCTTGAGAATGTCTCTTTTTTATTTATTTCAAAATTCATCCTTGTTTCTCCTCTATTAATTTGTCTTCTATGTTGACTTAATAGAAAAAGTTAAGCCCAGTGTGACTCCTTCCGGGACGCAATTAAGTGCTTTAAGAAAGTTAACTGTAGACTCTTGACTCTTCTAAGTTTACGCTATGTACGAATTAATGCAGTGCATTAATGCCTTGTGATGATGTCCTCGAACGAGGCGAGAAGAGGCCTTAAAATGATTTAAATCAAGTAGGAGCTTCATGGTAGGGAGCAAAGAGTAGAGGAGGAGTATGCACAACTGTATTGGTCTCAAACACAATAAAGCGCTTTAAGAAAGTTAACACAAGACTTAATTAACTTTATGATTATGATTTTAATTAACTTTATTAGCTGAACGACTTTATGGATTTCATTCATGTATTGTGCGGATGTTCTTGAATGGGGTGGGAAGAGGCCTTAAAATGTTTTAAATCAAGCAGGATCTTCCTGGCAGGGAGTAAAGAGTGGAGTCCTGAAGAGAGTGGGCTGGAGGAGGATCATACCCAACTGTCCTGGTCTCAAGCATTTTATAGGGCTTTTAAAGAGTCAGCAAAAGCCTTTATTAACTCTATGAACGACTTTGTGGATTTCATTAATGTTTTCTGAGGAAGTGGCCTTAAAATGACTTAAAGCAAGTAAGAATTTCTTGAAAGTGAGTAAGGCGTGAAAATTTAAACAAAGTGGGATAGGGCGCGCGCTGCTTTGCAGGTCTTAGCTTCTGCTGTGACGAGCTATCGATAGTGATTTATATTTCTTCTTCCTATGCTAAAAGAACACATTTATTAATTTCAGGATGAAGATAAATGGCAATGTAGAGTTTTTTGGACCTTCTTTGAGTCAACAAGGTCAATACACCTTCTATAAGGGGTTCAAGTTTAAAAGGTCTGGTAAATTGGAGGTTGTATTGCTAGGTGAATTTGTGCTTGTGAAAATATGGCCAGAAGAAGAGACAGCAGCTATTGCTGAACTTCAACTGTGTTGGTATGACCGAATTCAAGACGGAAATTTTTCAAGTATTAAACTTTATTTCTTACCGGAGCATACTTCTGAAGGACGGACGTTAATCCACGGTCAGGTAAGGTTATTTTCCTATCAATTATCTTGTTTATGACATTCTGTATACATATCCAGTTTGAGGGGGAACTCTTTATCTCATATCTGTCCGAAGGCCTTTCCACAGATTTTTGAGTTTCGTGGTTTTAATAGGCAATGCCGTTGCAATCCAAAGCCATTTTATGCGGAAGGGTAAAATTTATAATTAGAGGGGTCTACCCCAGCCACATATACAGAAGGGTCTCTGAAATCACAGAAGCCCTCATGTGCACATATGCAGAGCCGTGTATTCAGGTCGAGCCTAAAATGCCACTTGAAGCCGTATTTTGACGAAGCTTTCTGTGCTCCAGAGCCATTAGATCACAGTATATATATTTAGCAGTATGATCTTTCCTTATCTCACCCATTATAAAAACCCAGACCGAGGTGCGAGTGCTCCATTGAACGTATAAACATAAGCGACATTAGATCTTTTCACGGGTAGACATGTCAGATCTCTCTGGAACGTGAAACTTGGCCTCGCGTTCATGAATTAGTGGATTCATGAATACATCCACGTGGATAAGTGGATTCCGCTAATGCATGAATAAGTGGGAGGAGCTTTTTGTTTGCACCGAGAATGAAGAGCCAGAAATAATCTGCGGTAAACTTACTGCCTAATTATATAAACTGTGCATTAGATCTAATATGGAAAGCTGATCAAAGAACAACGAGTCCCCTCCCACCTTCGGTGTTTTTTTTCTCAGGTACCCCCGTTACCGCTATTGTATCAGATCAAAATTTTGAAATAGCCATTTCACTCAAAATGACCGAAAGTTCCAAAAACTGCGAGACAAGGGCTCCAAATTATGCAAATAAGCCATTCTTCACAGCAAGAGCGTATCCAGGATTTTTATTTGGGGGAAGAGTTTTACAGAAAAAATTATTACAAAATGTATTAAATTTTTTTTTATGTGCACATTTTTTTTTACGAGTCGGACACGATTTGTGTGTGGGTGTGTGTGTGGGGGTGGGGGTGGGTATAACCCAGATTTGATGCAAAAAAAGTAAGTCCAAGCTACTTAGTTTGTAGCATTACTCTAGACTGATTTACCACAAGGCAAGCTTAGTCTGGGCTCGGTACAAAAATGAGCCAAGTCCAAGCCACAGAATTTTCGTTATTTCGTGCAAATATGAGCCAAGTCCTGACCCAGTGCAAAATAAGCTAAACCGTGATACGGTACAATAACACCTTGAGTTGGTGCAAAAAGGAGCTAAATCCAAACTGTGGATTGACTATACAAAAACAAGCAATGTCCAAAAAACACGAGCCAGTCCCGTAGAAAACTAACAATCATGCAGATTTTCAACCCATTTGAATAATAATCTCCCTCCTCATCCCCCCAACATTCTCCATTTAAAATTTATAACGGTACTTATGTGTTATAGCGACCACACCAAAGAAGTAAAGTTAGGTTAATCATAACGGAACGTACCAATATGATGGAAATATAATACTTCAGTGACAAAAATTGTGGAAACTAAAACATAGAATTATGGAAAGCATGTCGCCCAGAACACATTATATTAAATACCTAACCTGACCTAACCACCTATATAGGCTATATTAAATATTTAATTGTAATATACCTGCATAGATACCGTTAATCTCACTCAGGCTAAGCTGATTATCTCCAATTGGACACAGAAAACTGGTTTCATTACAGATCAAGAACAAAGTTTGATCGCCATAACACGCAAGTTGGCCTACCTTAATAACATTTGTTGCAAAAAATTGCTGTTGTTAAAAAGATTGACTATATTCAATTTTATGCAAAATTAAGATTACAATCCAAGATTTTAGTTCTTTCGGAGTAAAACTTAAAAGAAAAACTTTGCAAATATTCATAATATTATACTATAATAAAACCATGGCAGTTAAAAACGAGCAAAAATAAATTGAAAGGAAGATTTCCAAGAAAGAAGTTTTTCAAAGAAATGTAAAGAACCGTTTTAAAACCTAAGACAAGTCGAAATAAAGTTTCATCTATTCATTCATTGTAGTATATGCTCGTTTTCAGTTTGACGTGATTATTGATTTTAATTTCTGTTAGTTTTAGGTTACATTTAATCATTTATAATAATTTCTGTTCTTCCTTTAAGTTCAACTCACTATATGAGGTTGTTCTGCTCGTGCTAGGTTTTGATGTTACCCTTTACATATCTTTGGAAAACTTCTTTAAAATGTTAAAAAAAACAATGTTATAGAAAAAAAGAAGAATTAGATATTAGACAACATACATTAAGTTAGAAACTCTTTCAGTGGACAATGCTTGTAAATCATTTGTCCTCTTGTCCTATTGTTTCCCTGGAATGGAAAATGGGGAATCAGACGAAGGGACGCACACGGGATTTAATATCATGAAAGAA
Organism: Artemia sp. Qi Xiang Cuo; assembly: GCF_049724085.1. Taxonomy (NCBI): domain Eukaryota; kingdom Metazoa; phylum Arthropoda; class Branchiopoda; order Anostraca; family Artemiidae; genus Artemia; species Artemia sp. Qi Xiang Cuo. The sequence goes on from NC_142796.1 coordinate 39,836,278, forward strand.
AACTCGTGCAATATTCATTCTGCTATCCCCTGAAAAAGAATTGTTTCAAGGATTTTCTTTCCAATTGTTTATAATTGGTGCATCAATAGTAAACTTGGGTGTTACACACATGTGTGGCACTTATAGAATTGATGGTCCAGAAGGCTTCCTAGGAGGAATTCAATGGCGTTGATTCATGATAATGTTGGCGGTGTGTGTGCAAAATGTATTTTTTTCTAACTATAAAAACTAGAGGATGAGGATCCACAAAAAAATTTGTTCACGAGTGCCTGGTCCTTACTCTCAGCGTCCTGGTCCCTAACAACTGGTTTGTAATGCATTAAAATGAAATTTAGCTGAAACTAGAAGATTGTTTCCTTCAATTCTGACTTCTTTTTCTGGAAAATTGCATTTTCGGTCTAAATATCTGTATTTTTATGTATATTTGCACATTTTCTACTATCAAAAAGTTCGTGGTAACGAAGCGACTCGATTCGGCCCGATAGTAACCAAAACTCTCAAAAAAGGAATTATGTAATCAAAAGTTGCGATGGAAATTTGATTCAGTATAGTTAAAAGGTCCAGTAACTATGCCTCTGAGGATGACATCCCCTGAGGAAAGGGTTGTAAGTTATGCAATTTGCCCCGTCGTTTATGTATAGTATTTGTTATTGGGAACTATATGAAAATTTTTCTGGGTGGAATTTTCTGCGGGGGGGGGGGGGGGTCACGAAGAGAATTTTTCCGGGAATCCTCCAAGGGAAATTTTACACGGGGGAATTTCTGACATGATTTAAAAAATGGTCAGAAATTAAATTAAAAAAAAAACAAAAACGAGCAAGTTTTTTCAGTTGGAACGTTAGGAGCAAATTGAAAACTTTGAACGAACTGAAATTATTCTGTATATGAGGAGGGATGCCCCTACCTCATCCCTCGCTCTGTACATTAAAGTCTGACTTTTTGTTACAATTCTTTAAGAAACACTGCTAAAACACAAGAGCTGTTGAGTTTGAATGAGACATATCTTCAAAGAACTTTTAAGACCTTAACATAAAGAGTGAGGGATGAAGGAGGGGTAAACCTCATGATATACAGAATAATTTTCTTTCGTTTTAAGTTTTAATGTTGCTGCTTAATTTCAGTTGAAAACATTTTTCATTTTTTATTAAAGATAGGCGATTCTCATTTCCCTAAACTGATTAAACTCGTGATTTATGATGATTAGCATTTGAAGTGAGTTTGGCAATGCGAGAATGCTATTTTTTGCTAGTGCAAAATCGAATGAGCTCCCCCTGAAGTCTCTACGACCACCCTTTCCATATAAAGAAGCTTTATGGAAAATAGATAAATAAACAAATAAAAATTGAAGGCTTATGGCAGTGTACTACAGGCAACGCTAGAGTATTGTCTCTGATATCAGACTAAAGACAGTGTTGCCACCTATAACACGAAAGTGCTAAATTAACACTGTTTTATTTGTAGCATTGCAGCACGTGCTCAGGAATGCTAAAATAGCGCCAAAATAGCATGAAAGTTCTATTTTAGCATTTTACAGTCAATTATTAGATTATAGCACCGAAAATCGCTGTGTAGGACGCAAATTTGGGCAATTTTAGCACTTTAGGAACTGACGGTGGTGGCAATCCTGCTAAGGAAAATCTCACCCTGTGTTTGTCGGAAGTTTTCCGTAGAATATCCATAGATGGCGTTTCGGATTCAGTGGAATTTTCGTAAGCCACGACTTGCCACAAAAATCTCATGGTCCAAGTACAAAACCGGAAAAACCCGGCAGCTTTATCCGGCCTAATCGGTCACAGTTACAATATTGGAATTTCGCCTGGATTTAAAGTTTTTTTCTCTTTCGCTGGCTAGTAAGGTTCTCCCAACTTTGTTTTTGCTTTGTGTTTTGTCCTAAACCCTTATAACAAAAAGTACCAATGCCCAATACCACAGACAGAAAAAGTCGAAGTTTTGACTGAATCAAAATTTGGGTATGAAGACCCGTTGACGTCGAACCGAAAATTTGAATTCGTAGCAATTTGAATTCCCAAAAATTTGAATTCTCTGGTGATTTGGGGTAAATATTATAAGGAGATAGTGAATATGACATTTTCATAGAATTTCGGTTTTTCTATAGGTGTTCTGTGTATTCCGTGAATACGTTTTTCTGTACATGGACAGATATCGAATTCCGTAAATCTACGGAAAAATCCGTAGAAGTGGAAACACTGCTCTCGTCTAGTCTATGGCTGCTAGTATAGATGAACGTGCAGCCTTTTACTTTTGCGTTGTGTTATTTCCCGTTTTTTTAGCTTGTTTTTCTTCCTTTGGGCAATTTTTCTCTTTGTAGTGAATTTCATCGCGGTAGAATCGTTATTCTCAAAAAGATCCTTCAAATTTTAGATCAAGCCCACATTTTTTTCAATTTTGGTGCCGTTTGAGAATCGATTTATTTGGGAGTTTTGGAATTCCTGAATGTTTTATTTAGTGAATTTGGATTTTGGCCAAAACATTTTTCACAAATATGTACTGAAAAGTATTCACTCTTCTAAACAATTTAGCTTGAACTGGATAACTTTTTTTTCCCATGAAACAGTAATGTTGTTTCGATTTCCTTTTGGATGCGGGGGGGGTATATTCAATAACTTTAACTTCACGGCCATGGGAAAGGAAATAAGTTACGGCATTGTTGTTTGCTAAAAGCCATTGATAGATGAATAAAGATGCGAGGGTTTAAAACCCGGTGTATGGGTACACGTTTCAACATGTGGTGCTCGGGCACTACTACTTTAGAAATTACCAGTACCAGGTAGATTGTCTGCAATTAGAGCTGTCAACCGTTTTTTTAGTAGCATGGACCAAGCCACAGCAGTGTCACTGCTGTGTGTAACAGTTTCGGCTGCAGTGATACACGAAAGCCTTCTATTTGAGGGGCAACATCGTGACATCATCAACAGTTCTATTCGAGGGGCAACTAGTGAAGATATTTCTACTTCTTCGAGGGGCAACATCATGGACAAGAACCATGAATGTGAGTCTGGAGTTGTGGGTGGCTCACATGCTAAACATTGTGGAGCAATAGAAACCTTTGCAGGTTTATCTTGTTAAGGTCAAATCATTGTTCTCTAGGAATTTGCTAGATGAGACAAGTCATAAGTTCAACGGTATTTTAATCAAATTGTAAGACTGACGATTCGAGATTTCGAGATTTTTTATTTGTAAAACTTATTTTTTGGACAAGTTATTTGTAAACCATGGAGTACTTTAGGAAAGACTTACAATTTTTTTTTGTATACTGTCATCGAAAATGTAATGGGTTCTTTATGGCACTTAAAGTTTTTTCGTTTATATATATGTATATATATATATATATATATATATATATATATATATATATATATATATATATATATATATATATATACATATATATATATATTTCTTTTTTAATCATACATTTCTGTAAATTCAAAAGTTACTGAAAGAAGAGAGAAAAAAAAATCCATCTTAACAATTAGGGTTGCTAGAAAACTAGTCGTATTTTTTAAACTTAATATTATAGAACCACACGAGTTTACATATTTTATTTCTGAGGTTCTTTAAATTCAGCCAAAAAAACTTGAAAAATATCTTCCCAAAAGCTACAATCTTCAGAGCATCCAAATTTCGCGAATAAACTAAACTTAGAAACAATTGCGCAAAAACATCCGGTTATGGTAAAGTTTTGATCCTATTTTTAATTGAGCTTAAAAATTGCACTAAAAGCACAAAGAAACGTTCTTGAGCCAAAAACTACTTTCCAGTGTTGCCAGAAGACTTTCTTGACAGCAAACTAAATCCAATCACAATTATATTGGGCATTCTGATTAGTGAAAGATCATGTCTATCGAAGGTATTGAAGACATAGGACACGCTAGTCTTCATGGGATTGACCTCTGGGAATAATTTCAAGACAATTTTCAAATAGGTAGGTAAGTGAAGCCTTGGTTTTGACCTCAAATGGACTGCTGGATATCATCATCCCTCTCCCTCCCACAAACACGATACCTCTAACACCCCGAAGCTTTTATTTCATGCTGCTATGTCAACTTGTAATTTGTATTCTCGTGGAAACCTTATTTGTACTGAAAATAAAGCTTTAAATGTGTCGTAATCGATATTAGGGTCTGCAAAATAGATTTTAATTCTGGCAGAAATATTGACTAGGTCCCATCCAAGAGCGACGTCGTGTTTTGTAAGGGGAAAAGCGGTTACTTGCTCTTGTTAATATAATTACTTCGATGCAGATGAAGAGAACTGGAAAAACAAGACCTTCAGTGTCAATGCCATGCGAAGTGTTGCAGAGACTTGCCCGTATGCTACTGCTGTCGAGTCCCACAAGTGATTATGTCTATTGGATTGAACTCGAACCCTCTGAACACGCCAAACAAGGCGTAGATGCTAATCCTTACCAAGCTTAATTAATATCCAATAGAACTTTCTTATGTATATGGATCACAAAATGTAGCCCTTCCCTAACAGAGATCCTATGGAGCATGGACACTCGAGACTATAACCAGCTGTTGGCTAGTTTGTGTTGAAAGAATTCCGTCGACCCACATTGCAGTTTCTTAATTAGGAGGATGAATTGAAAATTTGTCCCCCCTCCTCCAGTAGAGGTCAGATTGGTGCATATCGTTGAGAGGCACATTTAATAACTAAGGTTTTATTTCTCAATAATTTAACTGTTGTAAGTTGACTATGAAGTTAACTATTATTTCCAACTAAGTTTGACTTAGACCCAATAATATTTTTCGATAGATTCACTGGAAATGAAAATATAGGTACCCCTTGCCTCTCCCATATTTTTATATTGATTTGAAACCCCCATAAATAAAGTTAGTACATTAGTATTTACTTCGCATTAAGTTTCGATCCGGCCTCTAAAAGGGTTGGTTCGTTTTTGAATCCCAAAAAGGTACATTGTGCTTTTTGTGCTACCAAATGTTTTTTTTTTTTTAATCTGACACGCTCTAGTAGATGTCCTATTGCCAAGGATCCCGCTGACTTTTGTTTATATCTGACAATCCTTTCAGGTAGGTGTCATGGTATCTGTCAGCTGGATCTCAGACCAGTTCAGACGGATTGGGCTTATGTTGAACGTTGATAAGTGCGAATATACTTCATTTATTTCGAGTGCGAGTATCCCTCTATTCCTATTCCCCGTGTCTCTTCTTTTCGGTGGCTTGGTCTTCACGTTACTAATAATCTCAAAACACTTCGGGCTCTGACAGTATCTAATGCAAAAAAAAAAAAAATCAGATAGGATATTCAAAAATGGTTGCAAATAGAGGGAGGTACAATAGAAAAGCGCATGGGAAATTATATTCTTCATTATGCGATCATTCTATTCTGTTTTTTATCTGGTTTTCTTCCAATTATGAAGCCTAAAGATCTGAAATCTATCCGGACTTATTATTTTAAATTTTCTTGGCACTTTTTGTGCCTCCCTCTGTGGTTCCGGAACCGGCATCTTATATCGCGGTTCGGCCCTCCTGATCTACCGGAAAAAGTGACTGTGCTTGCGAAAAAGCTGTCGTTATCTGCAGGTCTTACTGCGTAATAATTTACGTCGTTTTATGTAAATATTTGTTAAGTGTGCGAGTTTGCTTTTTTTTGTTCTTGATGTACTCCACTTCTTTTTGTTCATAGTGGGTAATAAATAAATTATTATTATTATTATAAAGACCTACAAACTCCCATAAGACAGACCCAGGACACTACTTCTGCTGCCCACCTAGCTTGGTTGAAATCCAATACTGATGTAGTTGATTTCGTGATGACAAGAATTTAGGAACCTCTTCTCCTCTAAGAGGCTCATGTGTACATAGATCCCCAAATAAGTACGACATCTAGTCTTCTTCTTGACTAAGTCTGTTTAAAATCCGGTCTTTTCTTCTGCTAGATATCATGGTGACAACCAGTTAGGATACCCACTTCCTTTTCCTCTTCTACAAAAGACAGCTTCAGGTCCTGATCCTCAAATAGTTAGACTAGGACATTTGCTTTTACTTCTCGCTCCCATAAAGTTTCTTCAAGATCCGATACCCTCTTCTAGTTAATGCTCTGGTAACAATAATCCCCCTACCCTCACACAGGCTGGATTACGTGCGATTCCCCGTAAGGCTGGATTAGGACACTTAAGCTAGGTTCCGACGCATAGAATTTTTCTACGGATATTTTGTCGGTATTTTCAATTCGGAATATGTTGAAGCTATCCTATAAGGTTGTTAGGAAAACCTTAATAGTTTGTTAGCTCTAGAAAAAAACTTATAGAATATCCTGAAAAATATTTGAAGTTGAAAATAATGACAAAATCTTTTGCATCTAAACTTTGCATTACTCTTACCTCCTTCCAATTTAGATAAAGATCTCGTTACCCATTCTGCTAGACCTGATGACAGGGATTTAGAGACTCCCTCCCACCACAGACAGTTAAAAGGGATCATAAAGGCGCAGCTAGGATACATAGTCTTACTCTTAGTCAAGTTTGGTTGAGATGTGACATGTTTCCTATCCATGTCCTAATGTGGTAAATTTAAGGAAAGCTCCCATCCCCCCACATAGGATAGGTTGTGTCACGGTACCATAACACCCAACTTTCCATAACTCCTTTTGAGATCCGATAATCCCTTCTGCTAGATATTATGATGACAAGAATTTAAAGACCCCCTTCCCTCACCACATAGTGGTCAGACCTAACTGCTAAAAAAGTCTCATGCAAATTCATTGCTTTTTATCTTTTTTTGTTTTGAAACTAAAATAGATTTCTTAGAATAAGCGTCTAAGAGTCAACGCCATCTAAAATTCCCTGGTAAAATCCTAATGTTGCCTTTATTTTTTCATTTTCCTTGTGTTGCCTACTGCTGCACTGCTTGTGGTGCCTGCATTAAGGCTTTATAATTTTCAGTATAACTGAATTATGCTTTATGGTCTATAGTACTAGTTTTTATTCTTATCAGTTTCCTTTTTTCTCTGGGCTTAACTAAAGAGTAGGCTATGGGTAACTTAAAAGAGTGGTAACTGGCGCCAATGTCGACGAAAATAAACCCTCAATGCTATCTTTCATTTGGTGATCCTTGGATTTCTTTTACGTGTAATAATAAGAATAATTAATTCAATTTTTTTGTAGTTTGTAGCATTAGTGTAATAATAGTGTCTGATCTCATTTCCTTACAGAAACACTATTACAAAGCTTGAAAGAATGGCAAGTGTCTCCAAAGGATAGGTAGTGGTGATGTTTTTTTTCGACACTAGCGCCAGTTTCCACTTTTATAAGTTACCCATACTCTTTGGGCGTAACCATAACCAGGATGTTATCTATGAACCAAAAGTTATGAGTTTGCTTTCAGGATCATAAAAAAGATAAAGAGTATCCATAAAGACTGCAGGAATGCAGAGCAAACCTGGCAGAATTTTTAATTTTGTCTACGAATCTGTTCAAGTTCAATTGCATGCCTATCATTCTTGGATTCTCTAGACTTCATAGACATCGTATGATCCTATCGGAGAGTATTATTCACACAGATCCCTTTTTTCGGTGTGGATCAGGATAATTTTCAATGTGGTCTTGTGTCTCAAAGAGTTTGTTTTTAGGCACAGATGTATTGTGGTCGTCCCTCTGGCCAATCTTGGGGAATCCCTGTGAAGAGTAGATATGATTGTACCTATACGTTTTTCAAACCCTTTAGATTTGAAATTCTAGTTAACAAAATTAGTGGTTAGCAGCGTTACGCGGATCAGAAATTTAATGGTAACGAACTGTAAGTAAAGAACGGCCCATGCCAATAGCAATCAAAACCTCTAAAAAAATGATTGTTGGAGACAATAATAATCGAAAGAATAAACATTTTACGGGGGTTCCAAATAAAGCTACTCATCGAATGTTCTTAGCAAAGGTAAATTTGCATGGTTTCAAGAAAAAGTTGATGGGGGATACCCCTCAAAATTGATCTGGTCTTGATGCATTTACATTCTCATATTCTGTATGCTCAAGAGCCCCTTAAAAAAATTCTCAAGCCCTTAGCTACGTGACGTGCACGTCACCAGTACGGTACGTGTTTACTTTTTTTCTTGGTTTTTGTCACCAGGGTGATCGTCAGAGTTGCCACTCTTAGTGATATATTACTATTGCTAGTCATTTTTTATATTGCCTAAACACAAAAATCACTAAATCAGCACATAAATCACTAGACTATTGAACGAAATCACTAAAATCCAGTGATTTTTTTCTTGCCGGGTGGCAACCGTGGTGATCTATCGAGCCAATGGTCATAAAACTAGAAGGGTTTCATTGCTTCGGAGACCGTAAGTTCTAATACCCTTTTAGAGAAAAAAAACTCATGGGAGAGCAAATACTACTCCTCCCGTGATATTTTAGCCCCGGGCCTCTATAGCGTTGTATTAATATTTCAGGGTAATCTTCCTAACCAAAAATGTAAAAAAAAATACAACTCAAAATTTATTGCTACCCATGCAGCCCACGGGGCAAGGGCCCAAGTTTTTGAAGAATTGTAAATTTAACAATACGTTTTCGAATAAATCTAGGCTTTTCATATCATATATTGTCTTGCTGAGGATCTTGCGAAGTTTTTCATAAGTTTTCATTGTTTGGATTTGGATGGAACATGAGTTTTCTAAGTTTTTTAAACAATTGTGGATCCTTAAGCCCTTCCCTTTTTATGCAAATGAACAAATTATGCAAATGCTTTATTCTAGGCCCGAAAGATAAATGATAAATTTTTGGAGGTGAGTATGTTGCAACATATTGAATTGAAGATTGGGGAGCAGATACACTCCTGAATGATTGAAGGACTTCACATTCTGTTCCTCTTTATTGTTTCCCCAAAATACGGTCACTATTAGGGCTGTTAAAATCGAACCAGTGGTCTTAGAATGTTTATCCGGTGTTCATCGTGGCAAAACATGATGTTAGATTATTCTAGCGAGAAAGATGGATTTATAAAACTATGTTTCTAAAACCCATCGCCCCAAATACCATGGATGTCGTTAAAACCAAACATATATTAAATTTGGAAAAATTTAAAAAAATGAAGTTAAAGAGCAGCATTAAAATAAAAAAAAGATATAGAAAGACCAAAAATTATCCTGTTACTGGGGGGGGGGGGGCTCCATCCCCCACACTCTTTACCCCCGGAAAATTCTTACCCCCAGAAAATCCCCCTGGAAAACTCTCCCAGGAAAATTCTCCCCGCGGAAAATTTCCCCCACCACAATTATCCCCTGGGAAATTCTCTCCAAATGTAAAACTGAGCAGCCGAAGGAAAATTAAGACAAATAAAAGAACAAAAAATGTATAATTGTTCATTATGAAGGAGGGGCGGTGGGTCATTGTGTAGACGGGGGAGGGGGGTTCCAGATGCCTAGAAGAGCGCATTCCAGTGTCCAAAATGCCCAAATCTCCATGAGCCTTTAGATAAATACAGGAAGGGGTATGGGGGTAGGAATTAATCTCTCCTCCCCCTTCATTTAGACTAAGCCTGAATAAGGGTGTTACAGGATGATATCGCCTTTGTAATTGCAAAAAAAATTGAGATTTATTTTAAAGCTTCATTTAACTAAACTGATTTTCTTCATATAAAATTACATGCAATGATGTGTAAGTGTGCATCAGCTATTATGAAGACGGGGTGGTGGACCATTTTGTAGGTGGCGGGGGGGGGACCTCAGAGAGTGCATTTTAATGTTAAAACATCTTAACTCTCATTGAAACTTCAGATAAACATAGAATTAATTCTAGGAAGGGGGTAGAAATTGTATCTAATCCCTCTTGATTTCCGGGAATATTTCTGGTTTACGCTGTTCTTGTGATTGTAAGAAGTAACATTACCCCCTAAACGAGTAGAATTTAATTTATAAGGAGGGGGCTACCCCTTTTATTTTTATAAGTCAAATGTAACTGGGAGAGCAACCAGCCCCAATCCTAGAACCGTTTTTTTATATATGGTCCTTTTCTAGCCCTTTGGGACATCTGATTAATATTTCGAGGAACTCACTTTGTTCAGGACAGTTGACAATATCAATAAATTTGCATCCAAGGATGATATAACCCCCAGAGCCCCTGGGATAAGGGTCGTGAATTATGCTAACTGTCAATTTTTAACAGATATTCTTTATAGTGGGAAAAGGGGTGCATCTTTGATTTTGGGGGTCAGGTAGTGTGAAACTTTCAGGAATTGTTTTCTTGGTAAAAAAAATCATCAAAGTTTTACTGTGGGCAGGTGGAGGGGGTAAGGGCTTAGAAATGAGCCACCAAAACTTGTTTCTGGTCAATTTGAAACTAACAGCCGTAATTCCTTGGGCGAAGGAGAATAATGTACAAAGAACTATTCAAAGGATTGGTCCCTATGAAATTGGTCCCCCTTCTAACAAAGGGGGCTCATAAAAGTGCCTAGTTTTTCTGATGGGCCTGAATCTTATATGAAATTTTTGCTAAGGGGATCTCAATGCAGAAGGACAAAAATATTGCTTCCCCTGAAGATGCAGCCTAGAAAAGGACCAGAAAAGTACCGAAAACTTTTTTCCCACTTGCTTTAAATAGAAGGGGCTGTTTTGGAAACTTGGGAGGGGGGTCATTCGATTGAAAATTTATAGTGTTTGGGTTCCTTTTAAAGGCTGTTCAAAATCTTTAAAATGTCTAATAAATTTGCCTGCGGTATTGAATTCGCCCCCACAGCCCCAGTGTCAAACTTTATCTTACCCTGGTATGATAACTCAATCCCCAGACACAGGAAAAAATAATAAAATAAAAATTTAAAAATAAATACTATAAGTAAGACATTCTATTCATATATTCTGCCTAAATTTTGGAATATTGGTAGAATATTCAAAAATTCCTTCTTCTCTTCATTATTTTTATTTGTCATAATTTCCCTGTGGCTGCTCAATTTTGCAGTTTGGGGAAATTTTCCACAGGGGGAATTTTCATTGAGGAAATTTTCCGGGGGAGATAAGCCTGGCACCAACTTTAAGCTATGGTTTCCTAGGAAAGAGGGATAGTTATTTTGCGGCCGTCAAATTTGGCTCTGATGTGTTGCCGTTTAGTATAAAGCGAAGAGCTTCAATCAGCAGGCAGTCAATTGATAATAGTTAAATTAATACTTATTCTGATTATAAGTTAAAAAAGACGATGTATCTTTATGAATATAGTTTTTGTTTGTAAATTCTGAAATTTCTGATGATACTGAAGGGAAACGGGGAGAGGTTTATGCAAACCGAACAAAAGGTAAGACTAATCTCCTCTTGTATTGATTAAATAAGAAAAAGCAAGTTTTTTTTTAACTGAAAGTAAGAAGAGATATTAAAACTTAAAATGAACAAAAATTAGTTCGTATATGAAAGTTGCTGTCCCCTGCTCAACGCCTCGCTCTTTACGCTAATGTTTTTTTTACTGCTTTAAAGAATAAAGTTGTGAGACAGAGTCAAACTTTAGCGTAAAGAGTGAGGAGTTAAGGAGGGGACAGCCCCTTTCATATGCGGAATAATTTTTGTTCGTTTTAAGTTTTAATGTCGCTCCATACTTTCAGTTAAAAAAAACTTGTTTTTTTATTTAATTTCTGAACGTTTTTATATTAATGCAGCTTTTGATTCTGGTTCACCGTACAAGAATAATTAAAACGAAATGTGCATATTGATCTCACTTTTTTTTGGAAAAATGGCTTTCTCAAAAATTGTTTAATTTTTATTACGGACGTTTTTATTAGTAATAAATAAACGTCGCTTACGAATTAACTTACGTTACGAACTTCTGTATTCGTATATTTTTATTATGTATATTAAGGGGTTCCCCCCTAGCCAGTACCTCGCTCTTTACGCTAAAGTTCGAATTTTCTTTCCAATTCTATAAGAATGACCCCTTAATCATAAAGGCCGTTAGGCCTAATTAGGATAAATAGCTCTTATGAAAGTACTAAAAAACTTTAGCGTAAAAAGCGATGTATTGACCAGGGGGCAAACCCAATCATATACGTAATAGTTTCTGTTCGTTTTGCGTTTTGATGTTGAAAAGTTTTTAGTTGAAAACTTGTTTTTTTTATTTAATTTCTGATCTTTTTTTAAAATAATGCTGGGAAATCTGGTGCCCTCTTCATAGAATGTACCTTCCCTCCCCCGAAAACTTCCTCCATGGAAAGATCCTTTTACGTAACCGCCGATCCCCCCCCCCCCCACACTACCAGAAAAAATCCCCACTGAAAACGTCTGTATACTTCCCAATAACCAATACTATATGCAAACATTGATCAAAGTTCATAACCTGTAGCCCTTCCCCCGGGGACTGTGGGGGTTTAAGTCATCGTCAAAGACATAGTTATTATATTCTTGGACGGTTCTGAATAAAATGGCTATCTCAAAATTTTGATTGGGTGACTTTGGGAGAAAAATGAGCGTGGGAGGGACCTAGTTGCCCTCCATGTTTTTAGTTACTTAAAAAGGGCACTAGAACTTTTAATTTTCGTTCGAATGAGCCCTCCCGCAATATTCTAGGACTACTGTGTCGATACAATCACCCCTGGGAGAAAAAAACAAAACAAAAACAAACTAACAAATAAGCACGCATCCGTGATCTTTCTTCTGGCAAAAAATACAAAATTCCGCATAGGAGCTTGAAAGATAGGAACAGATAGGAGCTTGAAACCTCTACAGTAGGGTTCTCTGATACGTTGAATCCGATGGTGTCATTTTCATTAAGGTTCTATGCGACACTATTACTATTACTATATACTATTCCCCCTTTTTCGAAATAAGGCAAATTTTCTCAGGCGCGTAACTTTTGATGGGCAATGAAACATATATTTGAAATCAGCATAGAAATCTGATTCTTTTGATGTATCTATTGATATCAAATTCTTTTTTTTGAGTTTTGGTTACTATTGAGCCGGGTCGCTCCTTACTTACAGTTTATTACCACGAACTGTTTGATTATTCATTTTTATCGGATAATTTTATTTTTATATCTTTGAATGCAATGGTGGTTACATTTCTTGTCATCTATCTTGTGTAGTAGATTTTTGCGTTGGCATGGAATATTAACTATTGATGTCATAGTATATATTCGAGTAATCCATAACTTGTTTCTCTTTTCTTTTCTTGAGTTAAGAAATATACGTTTAGAAGTAGGCTACCATCTTATCCAATTGACGAATCTCTAGTTTTGTCAAGGTTTCAATTAGATGAAATTGTTTATTACTCTGGAAGTTTGCTTTTGTTATATATATATATATATATATATATATATATATATATATATATATATATATATATATAGTATGTAAAGTGGTGGCTGAAAAGCTGCCAGAAAGGGTCTTTACCAAATTTTCTATTTTCAAGAAGAGAAGTCACATCGTAAAGAAAAACTGGTTTTCCTAGGGTGAGGCAACATAGGCAGATGCGAGGGTCCCAGAAATCTTATAATTTTTTAAATGTTTTTCTTCTATACATGTTTTTTATAATTCATCTATTATTCGTTTTTAGAAATAATTCCCCCACCACCTCCTTGTTGAGACTTGACGAGGGCATTGGCTCAATGAAAAATATCTAGTTTCTGAAATAAAATTTGTTTATAATTCAAGCTTGTGAAAACTAGTGAAATCTCGTGGCAACGAAAGTTGTTAAGTTGATATAATTCGCCCCTATAGCCGAATGTCGAAACCTATAGCCGAAGCCCTATGTCGAATGTAGTGAAACCAAGAATAAATTTTAGATTAATACAAAAATTAACAGTAGACCTAATACTGTCTAGCAAAATATTTGAACGTGACAGTGTAGTTTTAAGTCACAGTTAAAGATAAGGATTTCCGTATCAAATCGAATACTAACAGATAATAAGTTAGTCATATTATCTGAAACTATGTCTGAATCCATGGATGTAAATATCGGGTCTAGCTGCCCTCGGAAAATCCCTCCCACAGAAAATTCTCGGAAATTTCGAAAATTCTAGTCCTTTTTTAGAAGTGGAAAGTGAGGGGAAACCAATGAGCCCCTGTCCTAAAATTGTTTCTAATACCAGACATCTGATCGACATCATGAGGTATCTATTTTGTACTTTTTCTGTGGCTGCTCGATTTTGCCTGTGGGGGAATTTTCCATGGGGGATTTTCCGGGGGAGGGGAACTCTGGCTTCCGGGAATATAGTAACGAAGACCCTTCACAAGGAAATTGTCAAAACACTTTCAAGTTTTGTCCCTGTCCCCTTAATTGTCGCATCTCTATGCAACCCTGTTTATATTTGTACATAATTTGTATCGAACAAATTAGCCTCAAAGTAGCATTGAAGAAAAGTAAATAGCAATTTTATCTTCAGCTTTCCGTTTTACGAAATTTAATAAGTGGTATTGCTCGGCGAGACTTATTTGCCTTTACTTCTCAGTTTTGTCTCCAAGCGAGGTTACGTAATAACCTAAGACCAGCAGGATTGCCATCACATTTCTCTAATAAATTCTCTGAAACCGGCTAAAAACGTGTCTATCGAATTTTGGTCTTCTACGTAAAACTTTCAATTCGCACGAATTTACATTTGATTTATTGTTTACTAAAAGAATTGTAAACTATGTTTGTAACCTGTCTTTAAAAAGTAGATAGAACATTTTCCGTTAATTCCTTCCAAAACTAAAATTTGGGGCATAGATACTCATTTTTACAAAAAAATATGGTCTAGGTGGCAACTTTGGAGACATGCCAAGAATGTTTTGTTCAAGTCGCTTCAAAATTTTAATTCAGAGGAATCACATAGATTTGATTAGCCTACGTAGTGGACTTTCTCTATAACTTGAAATTTTCATTATAGGTGCACACGCACTGACTTCGATCGATGGTATAGGGCTTAGGATATTTTCTCAGGGAAGGCGGCAAAGGTGTCAAAAAGTATGTGTTGACCGATATTCTTCGGGAAGTTTCTCTAGAGAAATTCTGGATGGAGTCGAATCCCTCTACGCGGCCATAACTTTCAGATTTTTTTAGATTAAGTTTGAAAACAAAGTTTAAGCAAAATTAGATTTTTTTCAAAACAGGTCTTTAAACTGATCTTCGAGAGATTCGAGAAATCAACATATAAACTAAAAAGCTTCATGAATATCTTGAGACTCAAAAGTTAGCTGAAACATACAATATCGATCTTTTCAAGAAGAAACAGAGTTAGTATTACTTCTCGTGATTGCGGAAAGCTGTCCAGCTCACCTCGAAGGATAAACTTGTATCTTATTGATAGGATAATGTAATTTTAAGGGTTAACTGTGGGATGGGAAATCAGAAGAAGATATATCTTATAGTTATTATTTTTTGCATTCATTGATTTATTGTTCATTCACGTGAAGTTCTAGTGGAGAAATACAGAAGCTTGTTTTGACTACCTTGAAAAAATCTTGGCCCATACCGTAAAAAAAATATAAAAAAGTCAGGATGCTTGTAGTCAAGAATATTTATCAGAAAGCTTTTTGATGGGATATTAATAATTTCCATATTTTCTTTCTAAGTCCACCCTTTCCTCGTAGTGTTTTATAAACCCCCTCCTCTCTTTGTTGAAATTCCGACTATATATCTGCTTCACACCGCTTAGAGAGAGGGTCCGCTATTCAATGGAATTTGTATTTAACATATACAGAGTTAAGTCTCGTTTGAATAGTGGCCCACAAGAACCTAGGTATCCTGCCTGTAGTTCAGTCAGCCCCTCTCAGTAAGCAAAATTATTTATGGTGCATACTTCCTTTCCCAGTATTATATCATTCCCTGTCTATTATCCTATTTGAATAATGTTGACTTTTTTTTATTTTTTATTGTTTACACCTCCCTTCGCACTTGTAACATCATCTTTTTTTTTTATATTTATGCCTCAACCGTATTTCTTCGTTCGCTTGCTTTTCCCTAATTTCGGAATTCGTAAATCTGTCTTTCGAAGCTAAGATTTATCGTGCTATTCGATAATGTTCTCCATAAAGATGGCCAAATGTTTTTCGCGCTTAGCTATTGTCAGACCGCGTAATTTGTGTTGCCAAAAATATTAGCCTGAAAGAAAAGAGAAAACAGCTTTAAAAATTCAAACAAATGTTTCATTCATGAGAACACAGTCTTTCCGCGAAAACATGTCTCTTCTGAGGAAATAAAAATGGGTACTAGTGCATTAGATGGTCACTTTTATATACTATGCAAGGAAACCAGTCATGCAATGACAGACGAAACCCGCCAGCGACCGGTTATTTTCAAAGAGACCACTATTAAGAAATGGAATACAGATTAGTTTTCATTGCGTTTACGATCTTTAAACTGTTATTTTTTGGGGTTTCGGGGGGGGGGAGGTACCTAGATTAGGTTACGTATTTAATATATACCCCCCCCCCCCTAATGTGCAAATATTTAGCCCAAATTTTTTTCTAAACTATTATATATTCATCCTATTTTATTTCATTAGCATTAACTAAACTTGACTTTTTAGAAGTGACCATCTAATGCACCAGTACCGAAAAATTTTCTTATTGTAGCATATAGATTCAAGTATAGATTAATTTTCCTTTGGGGGGGGGGGTATATTTATCAAGTTCCACAAAATACGAGTGAATTACACATTATAGAAAACTGTGGAAAAATTCACAATCGGATATTTTGATGAAGGACTCCGAGTTCGTTTTCCGATGTAGGTTCCTGAGTCCCGAGCGTTTTTTTTTTTTTTTTTTTTTTTTTTTTTTCAAACCTGTCAATGCGCAAACGGTTTTTAGCTTTAAATAGCTTTAGAAATGACTGTGGTGGAAAAGAGACATACATAGCTGTACCGAACTTGAGTGGTTTGGTGATGCGATGAGATGTCAGCACTAGAAGAAGCAGTATAAAAATGGACGAGCGGTTATTATACTACTATATATAGATTGTGTATAGCAAGATGTGCTAAGTTTTTATATCTTAATTAAAAAAAACAAAAAAAAAAAAACAATAGTGATCCTGCAGCGGTTTGTAATACTATTTTGCCAGCATTGTTTTGGTTGTTACCACGATTTTGTTATGACAAGGAAACTGATGTAAAGTTGTAGTATTGGTTTATTTAAGTTTTATAAGGAATTAGGAAAACCCAGAAGCTAAATTTATATCACTGAATTTTTTTTTTTTGTTATGTGTTTGAGTATCTTCAAACGCAATATCCAACTTCGGAAGCTAATGTATTGCCGATGTATGGGTTACAAAAACTTTAAAAAAAAACACATCAAAATTTCTTTACGTGTATTGTCTTACATTTTTACGAGTCGGAAATTCCGAGGAGGGAGGGGGCAAACCCTGACTCTCTGGAAACGCCCTTGATTGCAACAATTCTTGTTAGGTTAGATGTCTGTTTACCTACTCGCGCATTGCAATATTATTTTTATTTTGTCTAGTATTGATTAAGGTAATAAATCTATGTCCCAATCTCACTCTCAAGGTCGTATCTAGAGGACAGGGGGATACTAGGTTTGAACCCGCCTCCCAAGTTTTGTCTGACTCGTGAAAAAGTTAACAAAAATACATATGAACAATTTTTTTTATGTGTTTTGTAAAGTTTTGTTTTGTAATCCCCCTCCCCCGAAAAAATTCTGGATACGCCCTTGCTTACTCCATATTGCTTTTCTACATTTTTTGCTTAGTAAATAAATAATTGCGAAGGCCACGGTGCCTTTCTCCCTTGTACAAACAAATTAACAACAAATGATAATTATAATTCTTCCATGCGCTGTCTTTGGAAAAACAAACCCGTGTCTTCGGTCGTTTGCTGATTAATGAAGTTTAAGTTTTGGGGGAAGGACCTAACTGGAACCTGGGATAAATAAAATTAAGAACAGTCTCTTGTCCCTCTGGTGGATATAATTTTAAACCCCGTAGTACATGTGACACATACTTTTGGGGGCAGAGGAGGGGAAGGGGGTGTTCATTCTTGGATATATGCTCCCTCGATTAGGAGTCCTGTTCATATCATTTATTATACTTTAATATTTTTGTTATATTTATCTGATATTTGATTTAAAAAGAAATGTATATATATATATATATATATATATATATATATATATATATATATATATATATATATATATATATATATATATATATATATATATATATATATATATATATATATATATATATATATATATATATATATATATATATATATATATATATATATATATATATATATATATATATATATATATATATATATATATATATATATATATATATATATATATATATATATATATATATATATATTAAATTGTTACATTTATATGATATAACGTGCTTAAATATAATTTAGGACTAAACCTATGTAAACTGACGTCAATTTGAAAAAAAAAAGTTATCGATGTAAGAGTGTGGATGATCTCAATTTAAGATTCTTCTCAAATTCGCACTGATATTAAGTGAAGTTTGTGTGTTTCACCTCAGGTGGTACTAAGTTTTAATTTGAAAACGAGGCGAATTTCGTTCGGTTTTGAGGGGATCTTGAGCAAGGATGGAATATAGATGCTTGTCTCTATCTCTACTCAAGAGTAAATTTTTGAGTCAGATTTAGCCTATTCTTTAAAGTACCAAGGACATAAAAAATAATTTTTTTGTTCTGTGGACCCCTGTCACGTCTATTCATGCATGGAAACCCTGATTGTGTATGATTTTTACTTATGATTGTTCCAAAATTATGTGGTTTTTAGGCCAGTACCACATTTTGTCAGTGTTACCACGTCGAACTGTGAAAATAAATAAGTGACAATAATTCGCTTAATTTGACGATACGTTTTGTCCGTAAAGATTCAAATATTAACAATCTGGTGATCCCAAAGACAATTACACCTTCAAAGAAAAACTACGATTTCGTAATCTTTTTGAGGCCACATGATTTTAGCTTGTTTTTTACCCACATATTTTTTAATTTTATTTTTTGAAATTTGATGGCTGCTAAAATCGGAAAATCCCTTGTTTTATGTAATGGTCTTTTCCATCAAAATTAGAGTTAAAATAAGATTTTCCACGAAGAATTGAAGAAAAAAAAGATTATTTCCTTATCTCTGAAGACACATATGAAGTTTTCATGTAAACAATCCAAAAACTCATATTAAATTTGCGCTGTCCTTGGTAGTCAAAATAAATTGTTGATATAAATAATAACTCTCTTTTTTGCTTCATTAAATATATATTTAATTTTAGGACGAAGTAATTTCTATGTCTGAAAATGTGATTATTCGGATCGATGACCTGATATCTTTAGTTCCGGAAACGTATCAATGGCAACATGGAAGAATTGGAACTGCGTTAGATCCAGGGCATATTGTGAACCCTGAAAACCTTGGGCCGATAAAGGAATATAATCCACCTTATTCATGCAAAATGAATGGAGTATTGTGCATGAAGAATATTAGGAAACAGAAGAAATTGCTCGGTAGTTATAGTTTTTTTTAGCACTATAGGAATTGGCATTAATGTATATTATATTGTCAACTTTAATCCAAGTGTACTGTCAAGGGTCTAGGAAGGCCAAGGGACTAGAGTACCTCCTTCACCAGATTTTTGTGTTTCGAAACATTGAAACTTGGTGTTTTGTTAACTGTAATCTGCAATTTTGAATTTTGTCGAAACATGTGCCCAAAAATGGCAATTTTATTAATTCACTGCATGTATTTTTAAACAAGCCATATTTCTAATTCTTGATCTAAGTTTCTTTATGTTAGACACATCCGTATGAAAATAGGTGAAAACTGAGCAAAATTAATTGACTTTGTTCAACTATCAACTACAAAATTAATAAAAAAATTAGCAAAGTTAATTGTATTTGATACTTTAAAGGATCATCCTGTCTTGTCCGTTATTAACTTTTAAGTTTGTACGGATAAACTATTTAGAATTAAATTGGCGGTCCACCTTGACTTGTAGAGCTTGGATAAGAGATTCAAACAAACCACAGAAAACTAAAGACTGCCACCTATTTCCCCAGATATTTTAGAAAAATCAGTTAATTTCTCACGTTGTGTGCCGAAGATAGGAATATTCAGTTCTAATGGAACATCATTAGAAACCTTGAGTTTTGTTTTTTCGATTAAACGGGGCAGAATTGTCTTGTAAAAGTTCAGGAAAGGTCAGTTCCCAAACATATTTGTGCATACTTGGAGGGAAAACGCTGAAAATTGGGTCAAAAGAAATATTATTCGTAGTTTGGTTGCTACCCGTTTTGATTAAAATCTTTACCAACAAAGGGGACTTACAATTTTATTGTCTTTTCAATCAAATTTCATAATCAAGTTACAGATTCTCAATAACTCCCGATGGTGGCTATTCTCCTGGTAGAATTTGCTAATGGGCTTTTGTCTTTGAAACAGTCAGTCAACGCCAATGCTTGAAATATGGTTTTAATGTATAGAATACCCTTATTCGAACATAACAAGTTTATGCTCGTAAAACGGTAATTTACTCCCTCTGGTACGACGATACTACTGTTCTGGTGTTAAGAATGCATTCATAACACCGCTAATAAAGATAAAAAAAAAACAAAAAAAAACAGGTTTTGTGCTGAATTTAGAGCATTTTTATATACAGCTTTACCAGATTGATATGTAGCTTTTCTGGCCTCGCGGTCTTTTTGACGATTCGGCCTGCTTTGTGAGTCATCATTTTTGCTGGTTGGCAGCTCAGGCCTCCAGCTCCATAGGTAAATTCCTAGTACTATTGCTACTACTACCTACATTTTGCAGCACCAGCCCACTTTAGATCAACACAACTATGCCCGCTCTTCCTCTAATCTAATCTGTTTAAAACTTCACCCTTTACTCCTTCTCCTACAGTTTCAATTTTCTTTCCCGTTCATTTAGGGCATTTCCATTTTATTTTGTAAAGCAAATAAACTTAAATCAACCGCTCCCTTTCATAATTGTTTTGCGAAAATTAAACCTTAGTGTGGAGGTTGAGATGGTGGGGTTCCTTCTGTTCGAGGACGTCTTACTGTTCGTTTGGCTCCAGATGGTTGTTGGCCAAAAATCACGTTTTTTTGCGACATATCATAAAACTTAGCCTAGCCAGGGCCGTATCCAGGATTTTTTTTGGGGGGGTTACGTTTTTTGGGGGGGGGGGGCTACGATAAAAACTTTAAAAAATGAATCAAAAATTGGTTTATATTCATTTTTTTTAAGTTTTTACGAGTCGGGGGGACATCTGTTTTTTTTTGGGGGGGGAGGGGTTCAAATCCCTTACACCACACCACCCCTGGATACGGCCTTAGCCAAACCATTAGCTATTTCCACTTTTTGTAACCAAAAAATTTCAACCGAACCCAATCTGTGATTTTTCACAAGGCTGTCTAAAGAAATTTGAAACTAGTATTTTTACCCCTTCCTTAAAAATATCGGTTCTTAAATTTTGCCTGGGAAATGAGGCAAGTTTTCCCTTTGATCATTAAAATTGTCTCGTAGAAGTTTATTTTAGAAGAAAATAATTTCTTAGATCATACTACCTTTCCGTTTACAATTGAAACCAAAATATACTAAATATGAAAAGTAATAAAAAGCTTTTTAATACAAAATAATAATCAAAGTTCTAATATTTTGTGTTCGTATAAAGAAGGATTTATAAAAAAAAGAGCCTTTACAAAACATAAAAAAAACAAAAAAAAACATAACCTACAAAGTACAAGACAAGATGTCAGCTATACGTATAGGCTGCTATCGTACGCCTGAATTATCTTCTGGTATATCAGAAGTTTTTTTCCGGTGATAAAGGTTTTCGGATGTGAAGCGGAAATGCTCTGACTTTTATCGTTATTTCTATACTAAAATGTTTTTTTTGTCTTATTAAAAATTTTACCCTGTTTAATATGTTTTCATTTCAGTTTTATTTAAAGGAATCAATGTTAAGTTTGTTTAAAATTGAGAAGTGACTTTCAAAATATAGGCTATCCAATTTAGTCGACTAAAGTTGAATGTCTTGCTCTTTTTGTATAGTAGCTTTAAAGTAGAACCTTATAACCATGAACAAAAATTAGCTGAGTAGATTTCGTTTGTTTTGGCTCTAAAAGTAAATCAGTTACTTTCAGGCTGCTAAAGCTACTGCTGTGATTTTTTGTATAATACCGAAGTTTTAATTTTCTGTGCACAAATGTTTGACAATGTCAGCTGCCGCCTATTTTCAAAAAAAGAGAGAGAAAACCAGATGGCTCTGGCTCGTTGTGACTCTAAAATAAAATCAGAAATGATCACTAAAGCAACTGTTGCAATATTTTGGATAAAACATAATTTGCAATGTGGTTACCAATATGTTGCAAATAATAGGTACTGGTTATTTTGGATATTTTGGAAAACTGGACTTGGTATAGTTTAGTGCTTATCCCTCACACCAATACAGAGCCAGAGTTAGGCTTTTCTTGGGAGGGGGGGGGTAAATGTAGACTTTGCCACCCCTGGTGCACCATTAAGACTGTAAATATCACAGTTTTTACCCATGAATATTAAATTTTAGCTTATTTTGCCTCGTCCTGGGCGTGTCATCTGGGGCGCTCACCCCCTTTTGTCCCCCTAGATGCGGCCCTGGATCGATCCCAAATTTGGATAATGAAATAAGGCATTCTTTATTATTATGGAAGTTATTCCAAAAAAGGTCTATTTTAAAACTATAAGTAAGAGGCTCTCATTTTTGAATTTACTTTTTATGATAATTTGTTTTTGTTTGCCCTTTATGCCGTAATATGAGAAAAGGTCTTTATAATTTTTATCTCATTGATAAGGCTGATCAAACATCCGATGAAACTTGACGATTTTTGTTATAATATGTTTTGTTTTGTTAAACTGTGTAATTAAAGAATGTTTTCTAATTTGGTGTAGCATTCTTTTTCATATGTGTATATAAAATGCCATTTAGATGCAACTGCATTTTAGTGTTCAAACGACAATTAATTGATGGCTGTCCTTTATAGTAATGTAAGAAAAAAAACATTTGAAAAAAATTAAGTAAATAAGCTAAATAAAGCAAATTTATGCTAAGTTTGTTAACTATTTAAAGCAAAAATTGAACTAATAAGAGTAAAATTAGATTTTATGCTAAAAAATTCCCTATTGGCTCGACCCATTCATACACAAATGCTACTGTAATTTTCAATATTTTCATTGAAATATTTACTTCCCATGGACAGCAAAAGTTAGGTTTCCGCAGCCACACAACACTTCGGGGTGGCGGGCTCTCCCCCCTCATTATGCTAGTCTACAGGACTCGGCAAAAAATTAAGCAAGTGGCCTAAAATCTACTTTTTTGGAATTTCCGGGATGAATTTTTTTCTTCAAGGGGAAAAACTTTAGAGTATGGTTCTCAATCTAGAATCTGGGGTCCCTTAGTGGACCTTAAAGGAGTTTAACAGGACATCAAAAATTTAACGTATTTTTTCTATAGGGTAATAATCATATGTCTAACACGACTGCATTCCGGACACAAGTATGACCGGCAAGGCCGTATCCAGGGGGTTTAGGGGGTTTGACCAAGGCCGCACCCAGGATTTTTTTTCGGAGGGAGTTTTACTCAAAGATTTTTTCGGGGGAGGGGGGGGCGGGTGGTTAAACAAAAATTTCGGGGGGGGGGGGGTCAAACCAGGTACGCCCTGGATTCGGCCCTAGGTTTGACAAACCCCCCCCCCCCGAAATGTTTATCCGACTCGTAACAACGTAAAAAAAAATATAAACAAATTTTTGATGCGGTCTTTAAAGTTTTTTTTTGTAAAAACCTCCGGAAAAATCTTTTTGTACCCTCCCCCCCCCCCCGAAAAAAATCCTGGATATGGCCCTGATGACAGGGCTAAAATTGCCCCCGTCACACTTGTAATACATTCCGAACAGTGGCTGATTATATTGCAATTAATTAAAAAAATTTTCCAAAAAAATAAGTTTTTCAAAGAAAAGTAAGGGTCATTTTAAACTTAAGATAAGCAGATACAAATACATTTTAAAATTCGAACTCAACACGACCAGAAATTACTATTAAAGAATAAATAAAGCTCAAAACGAACATAAATTAAATAAACAATAATAGCAAAAAACATACAACAAGTAATAATATAAATGAATAAATAGATCTTAAAGCGAGTAATGCTTAGATTGAATATGAAAATCAAGCTTAAAACGGAAAAAATAGTTTGCTATTAAAGTATAAATTAAACTTAAAACGAACAGAAATTAAATGAACAATCAATGCGAACAAACAACCAATATATATTAATGTAAATGAATAAATAAATCTTAAAACAAGTGAAACTTAAATTGAATATGCAAATCAAGTTTGAATCGAATAAAAAAAAACTACAAACAAGAGTTTGGGTATCGCCTCACTGCAGAAGCCTAAAACATACTGCGTCATTGACGCCTTACCAAAAACTATAAGAGTCTTGGACAGTCCTGGAAAGTATATACAACATAAATATGAATATTAATCATATAATGATATCAATCGTATAAAGATCCATAAGTTCAATATTTTTTTTTCATTGTAATTTTTATTTTCATTTTCAATGCTGTTAGAACTGGAAAAGAATAAATCTGTAATATACGAGTAATTCGTTTTCAGTGAAGCGCCAATGACGCAGAAGGCTTTAGGTTTTTACAGTTAAAGAAGGGGCAATATTCAAATTTTGTTTGTAGTGAAACTATATTTGTCTTGACCAATCTTGGAAAGAACTAATAAATTAAACTGAATATTTTATGTATAATGATATTAATTGCTGAAAGCTCATCAGTTCAAAATTTTACTGTAATTTTAATATTTATCTTCAGTATTAAGTACAAAAGAAAAAAATTGTAATTTAATTCGTTTTCAGTAAAGCGCCAATGACGCAGTAGGTTTTAGGCTTCTGCAGTGAGGCGATACCCAAACTCTTGTTTGTAGTTTTTTTTATTTGATTCAAACTTGATTGGCATATTCAATTTAAGTTTCACTTGTTTTAAGATTTATTTATTCATTTACCTTAATATATATATTGGTTGTTTGTTTGCATTGGTTGTTCATTTAATTTCTGTTCTTTTCAAGTTTTATTTGTACTTTAAAAGCAAACTATTTTTTTTCCGTTTTAAGCTTGATGTTCATATTCAGTCGAAGAATTACTCACATTAATATATGTTCATTAATGTGTACCATTAAGAGTTGCATATTTTTTGCTATAATTGCTTATTTAATTTTCGCTCGTTTTGGGTTTGCTTTATTCTTTAATAGTAATTTCTGTTCGTGTTGACTTTGAATTTTAACAGGTTATTGTATCACCTGATCTTATATTTACAATTGTGTTTACTTTTCTTTGAAAAACTTCTTTCTCGGAAAGTTTCTTTAAATTAATTTTTGTTTGTTTTTGATTGCAAAAAGTTTCAACTTTTTATGGCATGGGCTGGGGGGGGGGGTTGCCTACTGTCCGATTATTGTTGACTTTAAAAAAAGGAACTAGAACTTTCAATTGAAATCGAATGAGGCTTTTTTCAAAGTCTGTACGATCAACTTTTTGATAAAAACCTTATATATGAACAATAGACAGCTTGCATAACTTGTGGACAGCGATTGACAACAATGAATGGATTGAAAAAATAGCAAGTTTAATTAAACGCAATCTTGCGTTAATTAAGTAAATTACATTACTTTAGACTACGTTGGGGGGGGAGCCCCCTCGCCCCTCCCCTGGATCCGCCACTGCCTTACACTCTCTGTTTCTTTCCTTGTTAGGGAGGAGAGCAGATGCCTAATAGGTGTGTATTAATACCAAAACATTCTAACTCTCATTGGACCTTCAGTTATAAACAGAATTAGTTCAAAAGAAGGGGTGGGGAAAAAGGGCGTGGGGGGGTTGTTTGCCCATCGATCAATTTTGACTCTTTAAGAGCTGGACTTGAACTTCCAATTTTCAATCAAATGAGCCCTTTCTGAAGTTTATAAGAGAATCCCATCCTGCCCCCGGGCCCTGGAGGGTTTTGTCGACGCCAGAGTTTTGTTACTTGACCTTTCAACTATTTTTAACAAAATGGTATTTTTAACCCTTGCATATAAAGCTGCTCTGGGGGGAAAATAATAAAATATATAGAAGTTATATAAGGTTTATTTATTTATTTATGTTTGCACCGGTTATCTTTATTTTTGTAAGACAGTTAATTTTAATTTCTGTTCGTTAGGGGTTTCGTTTATTCTTTAATAGTAATTTCTGGTATTTTTGAGTTGTAACTATAATAGGAATTAATTCCTGCTGTTCCTTAGTTCAATATTGCTCTTTAATCCTCCTAGAGAACTTTTTTTTTATGTAAGGGTTTTTTTAATTAGTAATAATAAAACATTGAAGCCTTATGGCCTATGCCATAGACAGCTTAATTACATGCCTCTGAAAAATCAAAACTGATTTTTTCACGCAACAATGAATGGATCGAAATAATAGCTTCTAAAAACAGTAGCTAGGTTATTCCATTTGTTGATGCAGAAAGAACAGGATCGTTTTGATTAGACCATTTTTCGGATTTTTTGTGTCAAAATAACTTAGCATTTATCGCAAAGTATGTATTTTAACCTTATTTTAAGTATGGCTGTAATTTTAAGTATTTAATAATAGATTTACTATGTGTTCTTCCCATACAAAACTTTACCTTATTTAAGTCTTTGAAGTGGGGGCAGCGTAGTTGGCATAAAGAAGAAAACTTTAGCGTAGACAGTCGGAGAGGGGGAGGGGGAGGTTGGAGACTCATCTAATATGGGGATGGAACTTCACTTATCTCCTCCGTTCCCGGTTTAGGAGATCAGAGAGACTCTTAGGGATATAGAATGTTGGACCGCTGGAGTTCTGGAAGACGTTAACATACTCGAAAGTACTTTATATTTTTAATTATTGCAGGATTGATTTCAAAGATTGTGCAATGATGAGCCCCCTGACCCATGATATGGGTGAGCCCCAATTCATAATATGCAATTTTGATTAATTTTTCCGTGTTATGTCCATATATTATTCTATATATGTTATTTTGAGTTATACTTTTATCGCATTGCGTTCATTTTTAAGCCTTGAGATAAAAACTGAAACCTTATCGTAAACAGTGGTGGGGGTAAGTCTCCCCCTCACATGCAATATTGAGCAGCCACAGAGAAAGTAATACAAATGAAATTAATCTGTCTTTTGAAAATGTCTTTTTTCAAAAGACACGAAAATAATCGTCTAAAGGAACCTGAAGTGCTATCTCAGACATTTTCGTTGATCCTTTATTCCCGCTACTTTCAGATGTAAAATTCAGAATATTATCGAATGGGTTTAGTCGTCCCCTCCCTGAATAATTCACATTTGGAAAACTCATCCCCTGGGAAATTCCTCCCCCCTCCAAGAACATTTTCTTCTCCTGTTTAAAAACCCACCACGTTAAATCCCGCCCAGCAGAGACTTTACAACTATGGAAAATGCTCTCCCAAACATAGTCCCCTCAGGAAACTTCAGATATTCTTAAAACTTTAAGCAGAAAATTCAGCTGAGCCGTTAGGGTGAGAAGCGCAGATCCCTCACTGTCTGCGTCAAGAGCCGTAAGGGTTCAGTGAAGGAATACTTTTTTTTCTTGGGGCGCTTTATGTGGAAGTGGTGGTCACATAAGCTTTGGAACCGGCTTCATTGAATTACAAAATAAAATTTATAGTGTCCTTAGACTAGGGGATAATCCAGGATTTTTTAGGGGGGTGGGGGAATATGTTCATCCGATAAACTTGCGTTAGGAGCAAGTTTAATTAACGCAATCTTGCGGTAATTAAGTAAATTACATTACTTTAGACTACGTTAGGGGGGGGGGGATAGTTGCCCTCCAGTCTCTTTTGACTCTTAAAATGTGAACAAGAACTTTCGATTTCCAATCAAATGAGCCCTCTCTAAAGTTTATACGAGCATCCCTTCCATAAGAAATAATATGAAGGATTCGGAGAATCCTTAAATTACAACCCTTGCCCTGAGGGCTTCGGGAAAGTTGTCATCCTTAAAGACCTAATTTCCAGAACTTAAAACTACGTTTAATAAAATGGCTGTCTCAAAATTTTTATTGGATGTGTTTGGGGAAAAGGTGGGCGTGAGAGGGGAGTTAGTTACCCTCAAATCACTTTCGACTATTAAAAAGAGTACTAGTCCTTGGAAGTTCCAATCAAATGAGTCTTTTTTGAAGTTTCGACGACAACGTCTTCTATAAAAACCTTATACGCCCCCAGGGTATAGGTTAAAACTCTTGCCTTGAGGGTTGTGGGGGAGTGTCCTCCTCAAAAACATATTTTCTGTTTGAAAATCAACTGCGCTGAACAAAAAGGCTATCTCAAAATTTTGATTGGATGTGTTTGGGGGAATGATGGGCGTGGGTGGGGGGTTGGTTGCCCTCCAATCACTTTCGACTATTAAAAAGGGCACTAACCCTTTGAATTTCCAATCGAATAAACTTTTTTTCAAGTTTTTGCGACAACTCTTTCTATAAAAACGTTAAATGCCCCCAGGGCATAGCTTAAAACCCTTGCCCTGAGGGTTTGGGGGAGTGTGCTCCTCAAATACATATTTTCTATCTACAAATCAACTACGCTGAACAAAATGGCTATCTCAAAATTTCATGGGATGTGTCTGGGAGACGGATGGGTGGGGGGGGGGCGCTAGTTACCCTCCAATCACTTTCGACTATTAAAAAGGGCATTAGCTCTATGAATTTTTAATCGAATGAGCCTTTTTTGAAGTTTCTACGACAACGCCTTCTATAAAAACCTTATATGCCTCCAGGGCATAACTTAAAACCCTTGCCCTGAGGGTTGCGGGGGATTGTCCTCCTCAAAAACATATTTTCTATCTGGAAATCAACTACGCTGAACAAAATGGCTATCTCAAAATTTTTATTGAATGTGTTTGGGGGAATGATGAGCTTGGGGGGGGGGCTAGTTGCCCTTCAATCATTTTCGACTATTAAAAAGGGAACTATACCTTTGAATTTCCAATCGAATGAGCCTTTTTTGAAGTTTCTACGACCACGCCTTCTATAAAAAACCTTATATGCCCCCAGTGTATAACTTAGAACCCTTGCCCTGAGGGTTGTGGGGGAGTGTCCTCCTCAAAAACATATTTTCTATCTGGAAATCAACTACGCTAAACAAAAAGATTATCACAATGTTTTTACTGGATGTGTTTGGGGAACTGATGGGCTTGGGGGGGGGGGCTAGTTGCCGTCCAAACACTTTCAACTATTAAAAACAGCACTAGCCCTTTTAATTTCCAATCGAATGAGCCTGTTTTGAAGTTTCTACGGCAAGGCCTTCTATAATAAAACCTTTTATGCCCCCAGGGCATAACTTAAAACTCTTGCCCCGAGGGTTTTGGGGGCGTATCCTCCTCAAAAAGATATTTTCTATCTGGAAATCAACTACGCTGAACAAAATGGCTATCTCAAAATTTTTATTTGATGTGTTTGGGGAAATGATGGGCGTGGGGGGGGGGGGCTAGTTGCCCTCCAATCATTTTCGACTATTAAAAAGGGCACTAGAACTCTCGATTTCCTATCGAATGAGCCCCCTTTGAAGTTTCTACCACGACCCCTTCCGTATGAAGTGCCTCTGGGAGAAAAAATAAATAATAAAACATTGGAGCCGTATGGCCTTTACTATAGGCAACGCTACAGCGTTGCCTCTGATATTGGTAAAAACTGACGTGGCAACACTTCCGAAAACGGCAGGATTGACTACGATTTGTTCGGAAGCTTGTGTTACGTTGTTTTTCAGGTATTGTTAAGTTAGGAGGTGTTCTAATTTGTTAGAAGTGCTAGGGGGGGGGGCTATACTAGTTTAGTAGGTTTTTAGAGGCTATAGTATTTACCGATATCAAATATTATTCTCATTCTTTGGCTTTTCATGGAAATTTGATTATATTTTAAAGAAAGTATTGTCCCAAAAGTCATTATTTATCTTATCAGTTTTCACGTTGCATCACCTAGCTCTGCCAATTATTATTATTATTTTTTTTTAATTTTTACCATACCAATTCTCAGGGGAGGATACATTATTAATATTTTTTTCTATGGGGTGGGGATACCTGTAAATATTTGCGCCCCCCCCCCCCATCGGTATTATTTACCCCTGTGACCCCGTAATGAGTGCAATTTTCTTCTTTCTTAGGGGACACGCTCCCATAAAAATACCCCCTGTATTCGCTCCTGCCCATTCAACTAGGAGACTGTATTGTTGGATTTTAGGAATTGTGATATTATAATTTATATTAATATTTTCATGTTTCATTTTTATAATAGTAGCATTACGAAAACCGCCAGGAAATTCTCCAACATAAAATGACTATCAGAAACTTTGAGTCAAAGTTCCTGATATTTGGTATTGAAAAATATCAAACAAATGTAAGAAAGGAAATATACCCATCTAAATTTACGTCAAAGACTTTGACCTAAATTTAAATGGTTATATTTCCCTACTTCCATTTTTTTGGTGTTTTTTGGTATTTAAATACCAATGACAGTGAAAATGAAATCTGGTTGATTAAATTGGTTAAGTAAATTTTATTAATAAAATTTATCTTTAGGGCTATTTTGAAATATATCTTAAAGAATCAGAAAGAATCAGGAGTTCAGTTTTTAAGAAAAAAAAGACCTTCATATGCTTTAATAAAAAATGCTTCATATAAAAAACGTAATTTTATATAAAATATTTGCAGATAACTAGTACAAAGGCAATGATGGATTGTAAAGAATGTATTTCCTTGCGAGCGAGTTATTTGTCTTGACCAGAATTCCAATTTTTTTTTACGGATAAACCTAGAATATGCTTATGGGAATGCTAATCGCTAGAAATATCTTGTCAAATTGCAGAGTTTGTTGTAAAAAACTAGAAAACAGTTTTTACAACTTTAAAAAAATGGTATAATGACTCAGTGTTTGGGAAAGCAAATAATTTAAAAACAATTGAGAAATAGTGCTATTTGGCAAGACAGCGAAGAAGTTACTATTTCCCTTCTTTGTTTTTATATCGCCCTATGCATAATGGAAGGCAGTTTGGTCTTCAGAGCTATTTATGAGTTTTGGATACAAGATTGGAAATTGCAAGCCAAAAATCGAAACTAGCCAGGTTTGGGATTTTCTTGGTCGTTTTGTCTTTATTTAACTTTTATGTGTCATGTATATATTAAAAGTGAAACGAAGTAAAAAAAAAAAAGAAGAAAACACAAGATGAGAGTTGCAATTTGAGTGCATTGCCATTTGTGACTGAACACTGTAACAAATAGTAGAATAAAAACCTGTTTTCGATGTGTTTTCGATTTTTTTTTTCGAAATTCTAAATTAAGATGCAAAATGACATTTTGTCTAAAAATTCTAGGAGGGTAATTTTTTTCGACGCACAGATTATCATACTCCTTTTCATATCTTTAATATACATTAGTTTTAAATCTATTTTGAATAATAAACCAAAAGTTTATATTTCGCGTGGTCTGGAAAGGGCCGGTAAGCTCTCCCACTAGAAAAGAAAATGGAAAAAAAAAATTATTGTTAGTTTTGTTTTGTGTCGTTAAAAAATAAAATAGATTCTAGATTACTCGTACTTATTCTTTTATTTTTTCGTTTTGCTGTTTTTTCTCGTTGTTTGTAATTTTGTTCAATTTTTCATCGCTATGAGTAAGGCTTCAACGGAGAGGAAATGAATGGTTTTTGCAAAAGAATTCCCATTGCAGCGCAATTTTAACCATTAACAAAAACAGTTTCGTCATCGTGGCTATTTATACGTTTTGGAAAGAAGATTGGAAAGCTCAAACAGAAAAAAATGTCACAAATCGTTACCGTTTTAGTTGTTAATTTTGTTTTGTATGTCATTTTTGAGTTCAAAAACAAACAAACAAAAACAACAACTTAAGGATTATAATCTCACTGGATTAGAAGAGAATGCAGTGAAATAGCTTAAAAAAAAACAAAAAAACTTCTTCACTCTTCGGTTGAAGCTGCAACAAAGTTCTTCAAGCTCCATTGACAAAACAAATCAATCATAGCTCATCACAATCCCATTAATGTCTGTTAAATCTGCTTTGCGTAATCAAGTAATTTAATATAATTAAATATGCTAACAGAAATTATATGATTGAATCAACGTAATGTATATGTTTAAATTAGTTGCATTAAAATAATTCTTACTTTTGAATAATAAAAACCTATTTTAAAATCTTCTATGATAACGCTATATTTTGCAGTGTATTGGAAAGGATTAAGAAACTGAAGCCATTAAGTCCATTTTTATTTTTATTTTTTCTTGTTCTATTATTTGTCTTAGTAATGGTAAAAAATAAAATAAAATAAGCACTTGTACTTTTTTTCTTGCCATTTCGAGTTTTTTTTTTTTTTTTTTTTTTTTTTTTGTGTTTGTGTGTTCCATTTATTATTTCTTTAAGCAAGTGTAGAAAAAATAAGCTTCATGCAATGTAATTGACTTGGCAGCTCAATCTTTCAACTTTCTTACATTATATGTTACCATATGATACAGCGACAGTTGACTATTACGTTAAAAAATTCTTTGATAAAATTTTGTTATTTCAGAAAAAGATGTTACTATTTAAGCAAGCACAATAAATGAAAAAAAAAATCAAGGAAATAATATTTATTATTTGTGTGTGTGTGTTTTTGTGTGATTTATTATTTTTTAAGCAAGTGTTGAAACAAAATAGCTTTCTGTAATAGAATTAACGTTGTAGCTCAATCTTTTAACTATCATTCATTATAGGTGCAGATAGTATAGGTACAGATAGGTGCATATAGTATAGGTGCAGATAGTATAGTATAGGTGCAGACTTTCTGTAATAGAATTAACGTTGTACCTCAATCTTTCATTATAGGTGCAGATAGTATAGGTACAGATAGGTGCATATAGTATAGGTGCAGATAGTATAGTATAGATGAAGACTTTCTGTAATAGAATTAACGTTGTGGCTCAATCTTTCAACTATCTTTCGTTATAGGTGAAGATAGTTTAACATCACAGGTGATTGTGGTCAACTACGCCTCCTATTGTCGGTTCCGTGGTGCATTACAGAGATTCAAAGGCAATAAGAGTGCGTTTGCCAATGCATTGGTGATGGCCCTTGGGGGATTTGCCATCCCCAGGGAAAATACAAGAGTCCTTTTCTGCAAGGAAACCTTTGAATACCCTGAATTAGATAGCCATGAATTGCTATGTAATTATTTAGGTAAGTCCTTTTCAAGTTGAGTTTGCTATGCGCGTGGTTTAATCACAGAGGTGGACGAAGGGGGCATAGTCAAGGCCGTACCCAGAATTCTTTTTTCGGGGGTTTTACTCAAAAAAAATTTCGGGGGGGGGGTTTACACAAAAAAAAACTCAAAAACGCATACAAAATTTCTTTATATCCATTTGTGGTACGTTTTTACGAGTCAGACAAAAATTTCGGGGGGGGGGGGGGTTCGACCTGGATACCCCCCCCCCCCTGGATACGGCCCGGGCATAGTAGTGCCAGTTCATGTAAAAGAAGGGGGACAAGGAATTCTTGTTGATTTTGGAAATGAAGATACAAAAAAGGTATTTTTCAAAATCTACGGGGAGGCAATTGTCCTTTCCCTTGCTTCCCGAATCGGTGCACTGGGGGACCAATGCTATCCCTTCAATGACGTCTTAAAGCTTCTTTTCTTTTATCCTATATGAACACGACGGTTGGGTAGTTTGGCCTAAACTCTCCAGAATCAGTTCGAATATAGTTGAATGATCCTTTGGTAGGAAAATAATGTTCTGCAAGCAGTTTTTACAAAAGATTTTGTGCTGCAATATATTTTGGCATATTTATATTTTATGGATTGAAATAAAATTGATATTAAAATTTCATTTCATCGATTGACTACAATTAACGAAAGTGAAATTGAATAAAAAATGGAATTTGTGATGAGAACGTGTGTTGCATGATTTTGTATCGTATTCCTAATTATGTGCGTCTACCTGCCCATTCTTGGGGCGAGGAGGAGTTTTAACGATGATTCCTCCTCCTGGTTGGGGGGGGGGGGGCATGGATTAACTTTATTTGAATAAAAATTTTAAAATATTTCCAATCATTTGGGGGTGGGGAAGAGGTGCTCCCCCCGTATGGGTTGGGTAGGTTATGTTATTGTTTTTGTGTTTCGAATTTGTTTTTGATTGTTTGACGCAGTTTTACTCTACTGTTTCTCTACACTTTTCTTCGAAAGTGTACCCCTGTTCTTTACCTTACAAAATTAAAAGCAAGTATAGTTGAAAGTCCAATCTGAATAAAATGGAAGTTGAATAGAAATGGAATAAAAAAATTGAATAAAGAAGGGGAAGTTGAATAAGAACGGAATCTCTGATGAGCCCTTGCATTGCATGATTTCGTCTCCTATTCTTAAGCATATGTTTCTACCTGGCTGCCCTTTTGGGTGAAGAAGGGTTTCAAAAGATTTTTCCTGGTTGGGGGTAGGAGGGTAAAATGCGGAATAGATTTAGTTTTAGACTATGATTTTCCAATAATTTAGTTGATTTTGAAAGGAGAGTGTGATGGGGCACCTTTAGGACCAGTTTAAGGAGAACCACCCCCCCTCTTGTGTTGAGTATGTTGATTTTTGTGCGTCTTGAATAAGTTTTTCATTGACCTATTCAGTTTTACATCACTGTTTCCCTATACTTTACTAATTTTATAATATTTCCTCAAGTTTCATTGCTGTTTTCGAAGTTAATAAAGTTTCTGAAATGGTGTTGCTTATCCCTATTTTTCCCTCTTAGAAAGTAATAGATGATTCCTGTTCGAATTGAAACGGATGGGGTAACGATTATATTCTGTCGTCCTACATAACGGATTTGATTGCAGGATCACAAAAACGGATGTGATAACTTGATCAAAAAAACGGACGGCATAACTGGATAGTAAAAACAAATGGGATTGCAAAAAATTCAAGATATAATTATTATAGTTTTTTTTTACTGTACTCAACTAAAATTAGATATTTTTTTCATAAAATTTAAATTAACTTTACAAATTAAACAATTAATAAATATGAAGCGACTGCCTTTGTTTACCATTCTTAAAAGTGAACAAATCAACTGCATGCCCTTTGACACTAAGTGTCAAAGTAATATTTACAATCCAACTTATTAAGCGGCATATGCTGAATCGATTGATCGAATCTGCTTTCCGCTAGCGCTTTCGGATCTCAAGATAATCTGTTATTTGAATTTTTATCTCAAACTTGTTATATCTCCTTTTTTCCTTGCATTTCCGTTCATTTTATCTCCAAATATAGTTTGATTTGAAGATTTTATCTTAAAATTGCGCTTGTCTTTCACGGCAAATAAAACGTATTTCTCAGCTGATTTATTCTTCTTTACAATTAGTATAATGTTTACAATACAATAACATAATACGATAATATAATACAATAATATAATATAATACAATCTCCTTTATAATAATATAATAAGTATTGAACTACCGTAACTGCTATGTGATCCACACATGATAATTTCCATTGTTTTTGTGTTTTTTATGGTACTAATAAAAAAAATTCCTCTAATGGTGGGGATTGGCCGTAAACAAACTCCTAAAAATCCCTCTATTTTCAGGTATAGCAATAGCAATGCTTGATTTTTCTCCCAATCGGAAAGAGGGGTGGGGGTGCTAAGTCACTTTGTATGAAAAATCTGGGCAAAAACAATATTAAGATTACATGAAGATGCGTTTTTTAGCCCTCTGAATTCTAAAGCCAAGTTCAAGAAGGTTGTGTCCATATCTTTGTATATGTATTTCTTTAAATTCGGTTTATTGTTGTTTATTTATTTATTTTTTAAGCTCCCAAGTTTCCCAATAAAAAACCTCGGAAGACACCGCCGAAAAATGAACAAATAAAAATAGAAGTGAAACCGGTTCCAATGAAAGCAATTGAAGCAAAAGTAGAAGAGATTGAAGAAGAAATTCCAAGGCGCCAATCCCTAATCAAGGTAAAATTTTCGTTTTCTAGTATGTTAGGATCATCTAAGCTAGTTTGAGCTCTAGCAACAAAATGGCTAAAAAAAATTAATAATATAATACGCGCGTGAGTTAAGTTACGCGCCTGAGAAAATTTATCTTATTTTTGAAAAAAGGGGGAAACACCCCCTAAAAGTCATAGAACCTTAATGAAAATCACATCATCAGATTCAGCGTATCAGAGAACCCTACTGTATAGGTTTTAAGCTCCTGTCTGAAAAAATGTGGAATTTAGTTTTTTTTTTGCCAGAAGATAGATCACGGATGCGTGTTTATTTGTTGTTTTTTTCCCCCAGGGGGTGATCGTATCGACCCAGTGGTCCTAGAATATAGTGGGAGGGCACATTCGAACGGAAATTAAAACTTCTAGTGCCCTTTTTAAGTGACCAAAAAAATGGAGGGCAACTAGGCCCGCTCCCATACTCATTTTTTTCTCAAAGTCACCCGATCAAAATTTTGAGATAGCCATTTTGCTCAGCATGGTCGAAAAATATAATAACTATGTCTTAGAGGATGACTTAATCCCCCACAGTCCCCGGGGGAAGGGCTGCAAGTTATGAACTTTCTCCAATATTTACATATAGTATTCGTTATTGGGAAGTATACAGACGTTTACAGGGGGAATTTGTTCTGGTAGGGGGGGGGGGGGCTGGATCGGGGGTTACGTGGAAAATCTTTCCATGGAGGAAGTTCTTATGGGGGAAGGGACATTGCTTTGAAGGGGGCACCGAATTTCCCAGCATTATTTAAAAAAAAACGATCAGAAATTAAAAAAAAAAAAAAAAAAAAAAAACAAGTTTTCAACTGAAAACTTATCAACATCAAAAATTAAAACGAACAGAAACTATGATTGGGTTCGCCCCCCAAGTCAATATCTCGCTCTTTACGCTAAAGTTTTTTTTAGTAATTTCATAAGAGCTATTTATTCTAATTAATGGCCTGTGTGATTAAGGGGTCATTCTTAAAGAATTGGGAAAAAATCCGAACTTTAGCGTAAAGAATGAGGTCTTGACTAGGGTGGCGAACTCCCCTAATATACTTAATAAAAATACGAATATAGAAGTTAGTTACGTAAGTTAATTCGTAAGTTACTTATATTTATTACTAATAAAAACGTTCGTAAATAAAACTAAACAACTTTCGAGAAAGCCATTTAGCCAAAAATAGTAAAATTAATATGCAAATTTCATTTTAATTATTCATGTAAGGTGAGCCAAAATCAAAACCTGCATTAATTAAAAAACGATCAGAAACTAAATAAAAAAAGATTTTAACTGAAAGTAAGGAGCGACATTAAAGCTTAAAACGAACAGAAATTATTCCGTATATGAAAGGGGCTGTCCCCTCTTCAACGCCTCGCTCTTTACGATAACGTTTTTTATTGTTTTAAGAAATAAAGAAATAAAGTTGTTAGACAGAGTCAAACTTTAGCGTAAAGCGCGAGGTGTTAAAGAGGCCCCCCTCACCTCGTCTAAAGCAGTGT
This sequence comes from Artemia sp. Qi Xiang Cuo, assembly GCF_049724085.1. NCBI lineage: Eukaryota > Metazoa > Arthropoda > Branchiopoda > Anostraca > Artemiidae > Artemia > Artemia sp. Qi Xiang Cuo. The sequence goes on from NC_142796.1 coordinate 39,873,750, forward strand.
CATTTACTTAATTAACACACGTTTGCGTTTATTAAACTTGCTCTTAACGCAAGTTTGTCGGATCAACCTATTTTGCGCCCCCCCCCCCTAAAGACCAAGAAATAACCTCTTTCTTCAATATCCTTCAGCACATTTATAAGCAGAAAGAGAGCGTGCTCTCTACCTAAGCCAAACTGGTGCCAAAACTGACGAGGAGGGTCGGAACAATTTTCTTCAATATCTTTTTATCAAAAATGACTCAAAGAGCTTGAAAGTAGTACACGAAATGGGGCGGTAAGAACTGCAGAGAGAAGCGTCTTCTTTTGCCTTTTTTAAGGATGGGAGTTATTTGTCCGATGTAAAAATTGTAAAGGGACTCACCACGGACAAGGATCATAAGAAACAGTAGCGTTAAATGTTGCTTGACTAAAGAAACTGCAAGTTGCAGATGCCTAGCTGAAATAGAATCAACACCAGAGAAATTTTTTTTCTTTAATTTCGGAATCAAAGAATGAACAGCACTTGGCGACACAAACAGGAAAGATCTCGTCTTATTGAAAGATGAAGGTCAAGCTGTTTTTAAAAAAACTCCTCAGTGCTTTGGTTGGGAGCACTGAACTCCCTCGCGAAATATTCAATCCACTTTTTTTCCACCCACAAATTCAACCCACATATACAACCCAGAAATTTATTAGTTAATCAATGGCCAAACTTATTCATTATAAATGTTTTTAATGAAAATTTTCTTATGAGTAAACAAAGTTTAGAGTCGATTTTTCGCCATAATATTTAATTTTAAATATTGTAAAAAATGAATTATATTGGTTTGGGCTAGCTTTCGAACGAAATCTGTATTGCTGGGCTACAGTTTTAAAATATCTTTAGTTAATAAAAAAAAAAAAACAAAAAAAAAACCCAAGTAGAATAGTCTATGCTCAGGGTCAAGGCCGTATCCTGGGCGGCTTGGGGGCTTTATCTCCCTCCCCCCCCCCCTCAGAAATGTTTGTTCGACTTGTAAAAGGTAACAAAAGTGTATAAAACAAATGTTTGATGTTTTTAAAGTTTAATTTTGTAAACCCCCTCCCCCGAATAAAATAAACCCCCGAAGAAAAATCCTGGATACAGTATGCTTTTGAAAAAAGTTTGAAAGAGTAAGAATATAAGTTCTGAAAATTAGTCTAAAGGTATGAAGATAACTTTTAAGGATTGAAAAAGAAACGTAGATGTTTTCCAGATGAATTGAGAGTTCCTAGGGAATTTCCAGAGGAACCTTAATTTATCGAATTTCTAATTCCAGTAAAAATTTCGCAAAATTTTAAGCCCAGTTGTTTTGTTTTTATATGGTGCTCTAATTTCTGCTTCAAAAACATTAAATAACCAGGTTTTGTGAGGATTTACTTAAAAAGTGTGGCTTTCAATTGAAGACTGAATTCTTTTCTCACTTTAAACTGGACCATATGCTATTCAATATATAAACAAAAGATAGCAGTGTTTTGAACCTTTACATGCGAACTTTACGTAGGATTTGTAAGTCGTGTCATGGCTTCCAGAAATAATTTACTTCCATTAGAGGTACTATTAAGGTCAATGTCAACAGAAGTCTAATCAAAAGTTTTATTTCAGTTCAAAAAACAAATAAATAGTAAATTAAAGTAATCTTTTTACAGTCAAAGACGTCATCTATTTTGCCATATTTTTGTTTTATCAGATGTCAGTTGAAACTCCTATTCATAAAAACAACTGCTAATACTAACCCTTTACTGAAATACTAAGCTTCATCATGCCAAAACACATGTTTATGTTCCTCCCCCACTTCAATCTATTCAGTGCTTACCGATTTGTTCCCTCCCACTTGCCTTAGATATTTTCTTGTAACTTGTTGCTCTATTTGAGAATAGCTTAAGCATCTTGATCTTGTTTCCATTGCTACCTAAGCATGTTAACTTATTTGTCATCAATCGGTCATATTATTTGTCATATTGCTTCTCACTTAATTGTTAATACTTCTCATATTATTTGAGAAGAGCTTAAGCATCTTAATTTTGTTACTATTGTTGCCATATATTAGTTGCACTTTCGGATCTTATCATTGTTAAGATGCTTTTCATATAGCTTATATGACATGACAATTGTATGTCTTATTACTTGAGCATCTTAACCTTGTTACCATTGTTGCCTAAGGTTGCTTATTTGTCATATATTATTTAACGTCCTATTTCCTGAAGTTTGAAATGGTAATTCTGGAAAGGTCATTAATAGTAATACTTTCACAGATTCTATTTACTAGAAAGTCTTTAAATATATTCAATGCCTTAAAAATTATTGTGCGAAATCTCAGTGTCAGCTGACCATCCCAAAGACAAACGACCCATTGACGGATTTCCCTTGCCCTTGTGGGATTCCCAAAGCAATATGTTAAAAATTGGCTATGAATGTCAACTATGTCAACAGTTCGAAAAGCTAAGGTGAGGCTTTCTAATTTAAAATGAAGAAAACGTATAATCTCTTACCAATTGCTATGCGAAGCGCTTTCTATTCAGTGTACATATTTCGCAAATAATATGCATCCTGTCTCGGCAAAATTTTCAATCTAAGGCAGGCAAAACAAGAGGGAACTCTCAAAGCTGTCGAATTTCTTCAAATTGGGATGAAGAGGAAAGTGGGCCTAGCGGCGTTGGTTTAAGATTGGCACTTTTTGTCTCTCATCGAGCTAAAATTTTTGATTGACAGTAGCCTCTATCTACGATAAACCAATGCAAAAAAGAGACTATGGGAGGGGGGAATAGTTTTGGTGCTTTTGTTTCTGACCAAGCGGTAATTTTTAATAGAAACTAGCCTCTATTTCGAACATACCAACGTGTAGAAAAGGAATACTGTATCTATTTTGTTAAAACTGCAATAATTTTTTCTATCATAGTTATGGTTACGATCAGAAATGACATCATGCCTACCTGTCAAAAATTATTTTAGTAGCCTAATCAGATGGAATTTGTTCAAATTTTATTATATTACCTAATTTTATTTTCAGCCCTGTCATAGGCCACTGGCAGTGGGGTCACCTGCAAAACCCAAAGTTCTGCTGATAATTCCAGATCTGCCTCCGCGATCACTGAAATTAAGTGCGGCAGCATTAGCTGAACAGACCTTCTTGGAGAAACTTTACAAATTCATGAAGAGTCGAGGGACTCCAATTGATAGACTCCCAATTATTGGCACAGAGAAGTGTAAGTTGTTTTCAACGTATCCACGTATAAATAACAAGTATAGTATAGTAGCACAGTAATAAAAAAAAAAAAAAAAAAAAAAGAGAAAAAAAAAAAAAAAACACAGGGCCATGGCCACAAATAAAAAGAAAAGAAAAAGAGAACAACATACAAAAGAAATTGAAAGAGCCAATTAAACAACTAAACAAAACAACTGCAACAAAAAAACGCCATTCAAAAACATAATTATAAACTAATATAAGGGCTTATTAATGCTTTATTTAACATTTTATCAAACGAGCAAGGTAAGGTTTGATCATATAACAAGCCATAGAAAAGAAACAGGAAAAACACTTAATGGATTACAAACAATGGTTTAAATAGCATAATAAAAATGTTTTCTATTTGCATGCTTTTTTAAAGGAATTATTTGGAAATTTTTTGAGTAGAATAGAGTATATCATATCGGCTCTAATGCTGTACTGAACAAAATAACAAATACACGGAACACACATTTTAAGAAAAAGCTTGAAATATAAGAAAAATAAACAAAACATACAAAATGAACAAAAAAGTACTTCTAAATTGGTATTTGGCATTCATTATTCAGAAAAAAATTGTATTCAAACATTAAAGGTTTCTAGTTTCCCTGAACTTAACGCAAAGACTTTTTTCTTAATTTTGACAAATTTTCTGATCTATTTAATCCCCCCCCCCCAAAAAAAAAAAAAAAAAATTAACTTCTCAGCCAACATTTTTACAGGCGATAATAGTTTTATCATTGCTTTGAAGTTTTCTCTGCAAAATTTTTCTGACACAGTTCTGTAGCGGCCGCCCAAGTAAAGAGCTATGATTATGCCTGAAATGTGTTATCTTTTTCCCTGCCACTTTGGATTGAAGATACTGCTGTAAAGACTTTAGAGGGTGACAAATGTAAAGTTTTAGAGTCGAATTTAAGAGTCGAAATTGATTATAGGGCATTATCCCCCTCCCGTACCCATTTTGCTATAAAATTGAGTATGAAGCCTGAGTACTATAGAAAAATGTCAAAATTTGTATCTATAACTCGTTTGTCCTGTAGTGGTGCAGATAGTTTTATTTCAGGTTGGTAATAAGGGGCCCAGAGTTCGAACTCATCTGTAGCAGCACAGAGCAGGGCTGTGAATTTGATTCCAATGATGAGATTATGCAAAAGGTCCTACATATTAATCCAAGCAAGAAGAAGCATATCTCTTTTAACAAATTAAACTTTTGTCGAAAATGCGGTCGCGTTAGTTTTATCAATGATTGGTTAAAAACTTGGCCAAGAAAAAGGTCAGTTGATAAAGAAAATTATTGCTCAAATATTTGATCAGAAACAGTTTTTGCCGCAGTCCGAAGTAGTCTCACTTTTGTACAGAATGGAGTCTATTCCATGTGGCAAAACACTTTTCGCTGATGTAGTCTCACTCTTGTCCATAATGCATTTCAGTCCGATATACGACTACTTACAGTTGACATGCGAAAAATAGACGCCTTGTTCACAAAATCTTCTAGTCAGATCTTTTTAAAATTGATAAGAATTTTAAAATTCAACTTATAAATGGGATTCTTAAAAAAAATTTGCGAATGAGATCAGTTTAAAACAATGGTAGACACACTTTAAAACACTAAAAAATTTCAGATTTCCAAAATCGTAGAAGCCAATACAAGTCTTTATTATCCAACAAAAAATTTTTTGGTGGAACTGAGTAACTTTACTAAAAAACAACGACATGACTACTTAGATTTTGAATCTTTAAATCTTTTTGAATCTGAAAACTACCCCCCCCCCCCTACTCCCTCCTTAAAGAAGACTAAGTAAGTCTTATGAGTCCAGGAAAGTCTTATAAGTCTTTTCAATCCAGGAAATGAATAATGCAATACATCATATTAGGACCAAAACTAGCGGCAGCTATGACAATATACACCCTACATGGATAAAGAATCTTACCCCTTCATACAAACAAGAACTGCTAAATTGTTATAATCACGCTTGGGCATCTTCTATGTTCCCCAATATATGGAAATGTTTGTCCCTCTTACCAATCTTAAAGAAAAATAAAACCGAAGATAACCCTGAGTCCTATAGGCCCATAATGATTACTCCTGTGACGGGGAAAATAATGGTGGAAATGAAATAGCACAGGCTCCTCTGGTTTGTTGAAAAAAATAGTCTGATCCCTCACACTCAAACTGGATTCAGGAAACACCACTCATCAACAGATGCCTTGATTTTGCTAACAAATGCAATCAATGAATCTTTTTCAAAAAATAATGTCCTAGTTGCAGCTTTCCTAGATTTTGAAGGGGCATATGACAATGTGAACCACCAAATCCTTTTTAAACAAACTTGCAAACCTTGGAGTACCCCTTAAGCTGGTATCTTTTATTAAATCCTTCATAGAAGTGCGAAGTTTCATCGTTTGTGTTAGTTCAGCCTCTTCACCCCAAAAGACAACAACCACAGGCCTACCTCAGGGAGCAGTCTTTAGTTGCCTCCTGTTTGCCCTACATCTCTGGGACATGAACCTACCCCACACGAATCTACAATATGCTGACGATCTGGTGCTATGGTCATCTGGCAACACCTTTGAGGTAGCAGAGTCAAATCTGCAAAAGTCATTTTTCCAATTTGAAAAATTCTCTCAACATTCAGATTTACCCATTGCACCCACCAAGTCGAAAATAATCCAATTTCACCGGAAGCGAAACTATGTTAATGCAAAACTAAATCTAAATAAAACAACTGTTCCAGAAGATAATCATATTAATTACCTAGGTCTCATGCTTGACTAAAAACTTAATTTCCACCTCCACATTTCAAACACAATAAAAAATGCTATAGAAAAACAAATCTACTAAAAAGACTTCTTTCCACACCCTGGGGCTGTAAAGAGAAAACCTTACTCCAATTTTATAAATCTCATATAAGACCCCATATTGACTATGGGCTCACCGTCTATGGTGCATGTGCAAAGACCCAGATGCAAAAATTGAAACAACACAAAATGATATAATACGTCTCATATTTGGTTTTAGGAAACCCTCAAGCACCAAATTGCTGCTTATGGAGAGTGGATTAACAACAATAAGGGAGAGACGTAGCTTTCTCCTGACAAAACATCTTACAAAAATTGAATCAAATAGCTCACACACACTACATATTTGGTTAAGAAATCCAGCCATGTATAGAGGCATTGCAGATGAGTATGCCAATATTCAGAAGAAGTTCCCCATACCAGCACAGTCTGTTGCACCCACTTTACCCCAATCCCCTCCATTGAATTGGTCAAGTCCCATAATAAATACTGACTTCTCAAAGTGGAATAAAGATTTAACCCCCATTGCTTTTGTCCAGAAAAAATTTGCTAAACTTAATACAATTTCATATAAAAATCACTTCCAAATATTTGTTGATGGGTCAAAAATGAATGAGAAGGTTGCAAGTGGTGCTTTCCTTCCTCACCTGAAAATTGCAATGGGCGAGAGATTATATAATAATTTATCTATAATGTCTGCTGAGTTAAATGCCATAATCACCTTAAGGAAAACCAACTTTTGATTGCAAATTCAAATAATATTATCATATATTCAGACTCTCTATCAAGTCTTGAGTTGCTGGCCTCAGCTCCTCAGTATAAGTTGGACATTGACACTTGTCATTGTCTCAGTATTATAGATAATCTTGCTTCAAGTGGCATAAGAACTTATTTTCAGTATATTCCTAGTCACTCTGGTATAAGTGGTAACCATCAGGTGGATGAAATAGCAGAAAATGCTATAAATATTGACCAGCCAAGAGGGAGACCAATCCCCATTAGAGATATTTACCGATGGAGACTATCAGATATTAATTTTAATAAGATTAATCCTATCCTTTCCTCCCTTCCCAATAAGTATCTTTCTAAAATTTATCATAGAATTCGTTCTGGAACAAATGGACTAAATTTTCTTGCATTCTCATATAAGTTTTCTAATTCAAGTGGTTTAATTCCCCTGTCCCCTCTTTGCAGGCATTGTAATATGAATAATGAAACAATTGACCATTTCCTATTCGAATGTAATATGCTGACGTCTGCACAACATACCTTGCTTTGTAAACTGTTAAAATGCTTCAAACACCATAAAATCTCGCTATTAGCCAAGAGCCTAGCCAACTATACCTGCACACTGAGCACAGAAATTGATATCTATCATCTTATGTTTGAACTCCTTGAGTCGAAAGATCTACTGAAAGATATCTGAGAAGATCTAATAAATAAGAGACAACCAAGCCAGTAGCTCTGTTGCCCACAGAGTGAAGCAAAAAGAAAAGGGCTAAATAGTATCAACTGAATAGCCCGCCTGTTGTAAATTAGAAGAAGAAGAACTTTTGTCGAAAATGCGGTCGCGTTAGTTTTATCAATGATTGGTTAAAAACTTGGCCAAGAAAAAGCTTAGTTGATAAAAAAAATTATTGGTCAAAAAAAAAAATAAATAGAATTATAGTGCCAAAATTTTGGGTGCTAGAATTGATCTCATTAGATTTTGTAATTGAGCTAAAAAGTTGCATTAGAAACCATTTCCTGAAGTTTTTTCTTTTTTTTTTGATGCCCAAAATAGCAGAGTTTGAAAATTAAATTGTCATTAGAGAGAAAGGTTAAAAACTAGTTTAGCTCTGAACTTAACACGGGTGGGTGGTATAATAATTACCCATCAGAAATAGCTAAAATTAGCTTTTGTTTTATGTAAGTTCCATTTTAATTTGTATTCGTTACTCTATCAGCTCTATCTAAATGATAGAGGAAAATCTGCTGTAAAAGGTAGAAGACACGTGGTAGATACTACTTAATGAATTTTGAATGTTACTTGTAAGTTGTTGATTATTTTTAGTGAACTTGTACAAATTCTACACAGTTGTGAAGAAGGTTGGTGGGTACGATGCTGTTGGGATAAAACGACTTTGGCGGCGTTTGTATTTAGAAATGGGAGGCTATTGTAGTAATAATGCTGCAGCGACAGCCACTAGGAAGCAGTATGAAAGGTAAGTAAAGTCTATACACTTCTGGCTAGGGCACGTTGTGCGGATGAAGGATGACAGATTGCCGAAGATTGTTCTTTTCGGCTAACCGTCTAGGGCTAAACGGAAAGCAGGTCGTCCTCGTCTGGGGTGGGAGGACGTCATAAAGAAAGATTTAAAGGAAATGGGAACTTCGTGGGTGGATGTAAAAAGGGAGGCTTTGAATATATTGGGATGGAGGAAAAGCGTGCGCAGCTGTGTTGGCATCAGGCGGCTTGGTGCTGCGGTGAGTTGTTAGTAGTAGTAGTAGTAGTTTTGTGGAAGTAAGTTTTGAATGGCTAATGTAGGGGTGCCAACTGGAGGGCGGAGAGGCTATTGCTTCCCTAGATTTTAAAGAATACCTTTTTTGGTATTTTTCAGTTTTGATTTTTTTTATACCTTCGTTAAACAAATCTTCCCCCCCCCTCCGCAAATTTCAGCGAATAGGCTCCACTGGGCCCACGTGTGCGTCTACCAAACTTCTGATCAATATGGTAAAAGACTTATCTTTCATGATTGTCTACAGTAAATCGCTTCACATCTCTCCAGTGTTAAGTGAGAGACATCTATGAATGACAATGAATGACATCTATGCCTTGTAATGTGACAACGGGTAAAAAAACGAATAGAGGTAAAAAGACTCAATCACCCGTAGACAATGGAGGCTTGCGTCCTGAAAATCAGATCATTGTTCTCTCTTCTTTATGGGTTCGGTTGACAATGTATCCCAATCTTTGAATTTTTTTCTTCTTTTTTCGTGAAAAATTCGTAGGCTTCTTCTTGAGGCAATTCACTTGCGGCTGAATGAGATGTTGTCTTACTATGTAAATTCTCTAGTTGCAAAAATGACGTTACTATTATAGTAAACGGCGTTATTGTAAACACTGCTTATAAATATCCAGAATATGGATGAATATGTAAACATGTAGATCAGCTAATTAGGTAAAAATATGTGGTATAATCGTAGTAGGGTTTACTCCGTATGCAGTTGAAGAATTTTCGGTTCTTTCGCGTATGAAAAATAAGCCAAAAACGGGAAAAAACTGATTTAAAAAAATAGGCTAAGAACATGGCACTACGCAGTTTAAGAACCTGTAGTGTCTTTTGAACGTGTAGTTGCGTTTTTGGAATCAACAGATTGTTAGTTCTTTAATATCTATGGGCAAAAGTGTTTTCAAATTTCATGAATTGGTTTAGCTTATTTATTTTAACTGTTGAATGTGGCAGCACTGACGAAAATGTGATACTGCTCTAAAAGTTTCATAATTTTGAAATAGTTAAAAAAAAAAATCTTGGGAAATTGTGGTTTTCAGGTATGAATAGATCTAAGATGGCTTCAGGGAGGCAAAAATTGTTTTATAATGATATTCTTGTTCATTTAAAGCCTTTTTTTTAGTATTTCAGTATTTTATATGGATTCATTGGTCAGTTTTCAACATAATTTAGCTAGAATGAAAGTAAATACATCAATTGTTGTCTTTTTTTATGCTCTTTCATAGTTTGATAGTCGTTTCTGAGGTAATTTCACTTTTAGCCCTTAATAGGGCCAGTAAAGGTAAAAACAATCCATTGTAACCAAAAGTTAAAAAACATGTTTCTAGAAAGTTTTGACGTCAAGATACTTTACTGACTTCTAGCGTAGAACAGTTACAAGGATATTCCATAAAAGCAAAGTCTATTGAAATTATGGCAATGAATTTACCAAAAATCTTTTCCATCTAACATTTTCTAAAAAAAAAAAAAAAAAAAATGCTCAGTGAACAGAAAGACAGTTTTTAAACAACTTTAATTTAATTTTTTTTATTTGACAAACCTTTTTGCATGCTTGTACTGACTGTTATTCTATACCATAGACAATCAAATTAAATTGTAATGTGCGTTTTAGGATGTTTTGCACAGACACCCATCTTCAGCAAAAGTTATTTTAACTATTCAAAGTATTTGGGACGCCATTCATATGAAAAATGTTGGAAAAATTCGAATATGCAAACAACATAGTAATGAAGAATACGACTTCTGCAAGGCCTGAACCCGCTATCTTCGAATTCCAATTCCGATGCACTACCCACTGCGTGAAGCACGCTTGTAGATACTAACAAAGGAAATAGTAGGATAATATTGGCATATTAATATGACGTCGTTCATATGAAAACTATTCTCAGAAATTAAGGCTCTAGACGAATTTCTCCAAATTCGTGACCTATTTACGAGGGCTATTCAGAAACTAGGGAACGTTTCCGCCTGATGTCGCTAGGCGTGTGGCAATCACGTATGTTTCGGTGTGCGCGTGCTCGTAGCTTCAGTCCGGCATCCAGCCGTGAGAACGACAACATTTTCGCGCTACCCGTTTTCCCAATATTCCAATTTAAAATTTGCGCGGCAATTTCAAATCCCGCCTGTTGTGAAGTGCGGTCCGTAATACGGTTTTTGTTAGCAAAAACCGATAGAAATTCATCGACAACTGTGCGAAGTGTATGGCAATGACGTAATGAATGAAAGTTCAGTGCGAAAATGGTGTATCCGGTTTAAAAATGGCCGAACCAACGTGCATGATGAAGAAAGGGGTGAACACCCGAGCATTGTGACAGACGATCTTCTCGCCAAAGTTGATGAGAAGATTCGTGAAAACCGTTGCTTCACAATAACAGAGCTTTTGCTTTGCTTCCCACAAGGTTCGCGGACTTTGTTGTTTGAAATTGTGATTCACGAGCTTGGCTACCATAAATTTTGTGCAAGATGGGTGCCAAAAATCCTTACAGAGCTCCATAAAGTCCAGCGAATGGGAGCAGCCTGAACATTTCTTGACGCCAACCACACACATGGTACTTCGTTACTGGATCGAATCGTAACGGGTGACGAGACATGGGTGAAGCACGTCAATTGCGAGACAAATTGCAGTCCATAGAGTGGGGGCACACAAGTTGCCCCCCCCCTGAAAATAAACATTGTCGAAATAGTAATTGTCCTGAAAAAAATTGTTCTTTGGTTCCTGGAATGTGTTTGAGTATCGAAATTACCGAAAAGAGAGGTATGGTGAAGATGATGAGGTATTCACACCACTTACGGGAATCAAAAGCGCACTTTGCGTTGTTCCGTCCCAGAACTAATTTTGAACCAGAAGAATTGAATATCAATTTTATTTAACCTACATTCAATAATAGCCTACACTTCACTTCTTAACCCCCTCCCCCTCCTTGTGTGTGTCTGGTGCATATAATAGTCTAATATGTAGTCTATGGATTCCCAGCAGTATACATTTTCTTTCCAAACTATTGTTCTGTATTGTATCGACCCTGTACCCTGATTATCTTTCAGATTTTTACTTCCATTTGAACGATATATGATTAGTCAATCACCTGATGCTGATAAGTCCAATTCAATAAAAAGCCCTAGTTTACAACAGTCTAAACCTAAACAGGTATGTCGTGTCATTTCGGCTTAATTTGATTTTATTAATTTTTTTTTCAACCTCTTTCTAAAATCATTATTTTCCTAAAGTTAGTTCTCGTTTTCTCTGTTCTTTGCTGTCCCTGCTCTCATCTCTTATTTTCCTCGCACCCCTCTGTCCTTTTTCTCAGCCCCTGGCTCCTTTCTTGGCCTGTTTCTCCTTTTTTCTTAGTCTCTCTCCTTTTTATCTTAGCCCCTCTTTCCTTTGTTCTTAGCCTCTCTCCTATTTTCTCAGCCTCTGTCCTTCTTCTTAGCCCCTTTCTTCTTGTCTCTTAACCTCTCTCTACTTCTTTCTTAGCCTCTCTCTACTTTTTCTTAGCCTCTCTCTACTTTTTCTTAGCCTCTCTATTTTTTTCAGAATCTCTCCTTTGTTCTTAGCCTCTCTCCTTTTTTCTCAGCCTCTGTACTTTTTTCCTAGCCCCTCTCTTTTTTCTTAGCCCCTTTCCAAGGGCGGATCCAGGATTTTTTTTTAGGGGAGGGGGCAAAATAGGTTGATCCGATAAACTTGCGTTATGAGCAAATTTAAATACCGCAAACTTGCGTTAATTAAGTAAATTACACTACTTTAGACTACGTTAGGGCGGGGAGGGGGGGTGCGCACCTCCCTCTCCCTCCTTCTGGATCCGCCACTGCCTCTCTACTTTTTTCTTAGCATCTCTCCTTTTTTCTTAGCAGTTCTCTCCCTTTTTCTTGGCAGTTGTCTCCCTTTTTTCTTAGCCTCTCTCTCCTTTTTTCTTAACCTCTTTCTTTCTCCTCTCTGTCTTCTAGTTATAGAATTTATCTTTTCTCGATATTTTGTTGATAATTTCATCTAAACAGACAATTTAGTGCATGTGCACAGTTCTCTTAAGCCTGATAAATTCTCTGAAGAAATAACTGTATTTAGTTTTGCTGCTTTATTGATACTTCTAGAGTAGTTGATTTGTTTTAGTATGCTACTACGATACACAGTGGATAGGGATTGAGCGGTGGCCGTTTTATTTGTTTATACTCCAAAAACTGTATAATCTAATGTCTAAATACCCAGTTTTACGGATTATAAACCTATTTTTTAAATACTGGGTTTGCTTTATCGGGCCCTATAATAAACAAACTAAGTTTCTGACGGATCTTTTGATGTAGTGAGGCGGCCTTGATTTACAAGAATACATATTTCAGTCCTGTGTTGTGCTACTTTATTTAGGTTTTATGTAGGTGGTATTGCCCCTCCCCCTGAACAAAATTCTGATTATTATAAATATTTGGAACTACAAGAAAGCATAGAATAAAGAATAAATTAGATAATTTACACCCATTGAAAAAAAAATCGGTAAATTTTTACCAAATCATATTATTGAGTTAGGAATAAAGTGAATACACCATTCGATGTCTTTTTTTTATGCTGATTACGAATATAATAATCATTTCTATTGGAAATGGATTTCAGCCCCGCCCCCCCCCTATACACCAATTCAGGGTATATATTTCTACATTAGGGGTGGGGGGGGGGTGGTTGTAAAGTTTAAACTTACCTCCCATTTACATCAGAAAAAAAATTGGAAACTATCGGAAATAAATTTCATCCCCCCTTATATATGCCAATTCAGGGTATTTATTTCTACATTAGGGGGAGGGGGTAAAGTTTAAAATTACCTCCCATTTACATCAAAAACAAAATTTGCCCCCACCCCATATTTTAGAAATATCTACCCTGATTTGGCATATATAGGGGGGGGGGCAAAAATCTTGGCCGAAACGTCATTGCAAAGTACCAAAATATTGAATTCTGGGCTCAGTCCTCAGCGCAAAAAGAATAATAAAAAGTAAATAAAGGTCCATTACGCGGAAGAAAATGACAGAGCTAGAAAGAAAAAATCAGAACGAAGAGTCATCATCTCTAGTAAAAAGTAATCAATATTGAGGTTTGTTATCCAGTCGACTTATCTATTCTGTACAAACAAAGCATGAATCTCAAAAAGCTCACTGTGAGCAAGCTCAGTGAAGGCTAATTTGGTCTTGTCAAAGGGAGAGACTATATAATACGCCGCCTTCAGTTGTGCCAATTGGAGGAGGGGGTGTTTGTCACCACACCTAGATTTCTTGCTTTCTCTCCATATTTGAAAAAAAACCTTTCTTTGGCATTTTCATTCAGAAATGTCCTTTTTTGTTTTTTTCATTAAAAAACCAATCCTCCCCTATATTTTGAGAAATGCATCTTGCCCCCTCCGCCACCCAACCTTTTCGTAAATTTATGTATCTAGCATGGAATATATTTATGTATTATGGAAAATATTTAGCAAACTAAAAATTACCGAATTTTTCAGTGCTGAATGTATTCAATGGCGCCAATTGGAGGAGGGGGTGTTTGTCACCACCCCTAGATTTCTTGCCTCCCCCACTCATTTTTTGAAATTAAACAAAAAAAAAACAAGTTTTTTTAAACTGAAAGTAAGGAGCAACATTAAAACTTAAAACGAACAGAAATTATTCCGTATATGAAAGGGGCTGTTCCCTCCTCAATGCCTCGCTCTTTACGCTATAGTTAGACTCTTTCTCACAACGCTATTTTTTAAAACAATAAAAACTTTAGTGTAAACAATAAACCCCCATGGAAAGGTCCTCCCACATAACCCCCGACCCCCCCCCCCCCACTACCAGAAAAATCCCCCCTAAAAACGACTGTATACTTCCCAATAACCAATATTATATGTAAACATTAGGTAAAGTTAATAAATTTCAGCCCTCCTCCGGGGAAAAAGACATATTTATTATATTTTCGACCATATTGAACAAAATGGCTATCTCAAAATTTTGATCGGGTGGCTTTGGGAAAAAAATGAGCGTGGAAGGGGGCCTAGTTGCCCTCCAATTTTTTTTTTCGTCGCTTAAAAAGGGCACTAGAACTTTTAATTTCCGTTCGAATGAGCCGTCTCACAAAATTCTAGGACCACTGGGTTGATACGATGACCCCCGGGAAACAAACAACAACAAAAAACAAATCACGCATCCGTGATCTTTCTTCCGGTAAAAAATACAAAATTCCAAATTTTTGCAGATAGGAGCTTGAAACCTCTACAATAGGATTCTCTGATACGCTGAATCTGATGGTATGATTTTCATTAAGGCTCTATAAGTTTTAGGGGGTGTTTCCCTCTTTTTTCGAAAATCAGGCAAATTTTCTCAGGCGTGTAACTTTTGATGGGTAGGTCTAAACTTGATGAAATTTATATATTTAAAATAAGCATAAAAATTTGATTCTTTTGATGTGTCTATTGGTATCAAAATTCCGTTTTTTGGAGTTTGGTTGCTATTGAGCCGGGTTGTTCCTTACTGACAGTTCGTTACCACGAACTGTTTGAAAAAAACTTTCTTTGATATTTCTTTTGAAAAAGATTTTTTTTCTTTTACTTTCTCATTTTAAAACAGCCCCCTCCCCTCCTTTTGATTTTTAAAAATACATTTGTAACCCCTCCTCCACCCAACATTTTTGGGAATTGATGCCATTGAACATATTTAGCAAATCAAAAACTATCGAATTTTTAAGCTTCAGTGTGCCGCATGTATTTAGTGGTGGTAATTGGGCAAGGGGTGTTTGTCCCAACACCCCCCAACAAATTCAAAATCAATGAGCATCAGGTGTTAACTTAACTACTACGATTAATAGTGGAATTACCAGAGAAAGGTTTTTTTCAACAAATGCAGGGGGAGGCAAGAAATCTAGGTGTGGGGACAAACACCCCTTGCCCAACTTTAGCTTATATTAAACACCATAGCAGCTGATGCTCATTTATTTTGAATTTGTCTATAAAGATACTTAACTACTACGATTAATAGTGGAAATACCAGAGAAAGGTTTTTTTTTCAGCAAATGCCGGGGGGAGGCAAGAAATCTAGGTGTGGGGACAAACACCCCTTGCCCAATTTTAGCTTATATTTAACAACCAATCACCTTCTGCTCATTGATTTGGAATTTGTCCTTAAAATTACATAACTACTATAACTAATAGTAGAATTACCAGAGAAATGTTTTTTTTTCAGCAAATACAGGGGGAAGGCAAGAAATCTAGGTGTGGGGACAAACATCCCCCGACAGGTTGTGTTGACGTAGGATTTTTCTTATCGAGCCTTTGAGCTATTATTAATGAAATGGCTATTATAAAGTTTTCATTAAATGGGTTTGGGGAAAAAGGGTGTTTGGAGGGGGGAGTTAGTTGTCCTCGGATCTTTTGACTCTTAAAAATTGAACTAGAACTTTCAATTACCAATCAAATGTTTCCCCTCTGAAGTTAATACTACTAGCATTTCTTTCATAAGAACCATATACGCCCCCAGGACAACACTTACAACGCCTATCCCCGGGCTCTGGGGGGGCATATTTGTTATCTAATTTTTAAACAATTTTCAAAACACTGGACATCTCAAAATTTGTAGCGGACTGGTTTGGGGTAAAAAGAGCATGGGGGGGGGGCTAGTATAACTATCTTGAATCCTAAAAGGGGAACTAGAACTTTAAATTTACAATCAAATAGGCCATCTATTAAGTTTATACGAGCATCCCTTTCATAAGAACCATACATGTCCTTAGGACATAACTTAGAACGCCTTCCCCTGTGCCCTGGGGGGTTCTTTTGACACCGGATTTTTTCTTA
>NC_142796.1:39890565-39908403 GCF_049724085.1 Artemia sp. Qi Xiang Cuo
TTTTGCTCACACTATCATCTAGGATGCTTAAATCATCAGCATAATCCAAGTCCAGGAGACTTTTCCTCCCCATTTGATTCCGTGGTCTCCCATTGCCTTTCCTGTGCTCCTTAAAACAAAGTCCATCAAAATAATCCATATAAAGGGGGATAGAACACACCCCTGCTTAACTCCTGATTTAATACAAAACCAGCTGCTAACCTCATTTCCTACCTTAACCGCAGCAGTGTTATTCTCGTACATAGCACTAATCACTTTAATGTATTTGTCTGGTATACCATACAAAGATAAAACCTTTACTAAACCTCCTCTATCAACAGAATCGAACGCTTGCTCATAATCTATAAAACTGAGGACCAAAGGAGTTTGAAAACTTAGGCACTTCTCAATTATTAACCTAAGAGTGAAAATTTGGTCAACACATCCTCTACCTTTTCTAAAACCTCACTGCTCTTCTCTTAAAACTTTGTCTACGGCATCTCTCAGTCTAAAAAGTATCATATTACTAAGCAATTTGCTACCTACAGAGACCAGACTAATGCCTCGATAATTACCACACTCACTTTCATCACCTTTCTTATAAAGTGGCTTAATTAATGCTGGTAAATTTTCAATAATACATTAAAATTACAGTAAAATAAAACAGTTTTTTGTAATAAAAATTACAGTGAAATAAACACTTAAACCGCTGAGCTTCCTGGAATTAATGTTAATTATTTTCAACAGTTCCTTACAGTTATACGGACTATTATATTGATTTTACACTTTTTGTCGTTGATGTTTTGAAAAACAAAAGCACGCTGTTCGAGATACATATAGTTTTCAATAAAACGGAAAGGACATAACATACCTTAGACTGTTATGGTTTGGGAAGGGAGAAAGGGGCAGTAGCCAAACTCCTATTGGTAGTAATTTTTGTTGACCATATAAAATTAGGGGACAAAAAGTATTTTTGTCCCCCCTCGATAAATTCCACCCGGGAAATTCCTCTGAGCTCCCCTGAAAACGGCTTTGGGTTGCACCCCATACCGTGTTGGTTTGAGGGATATCAGACCAAGAGAGTGCATTTCAATGCCAAAATAGTCAACAAAATTTGGAGATAGCTATTTTCTTCAAAATAGTTGAAAGGCCCAATAACTGTCTTTTGAGATAAAATGACCCCTACCGTCCCTGGAGGTAAGCTTTTAAGAGATAAACACGGTATTTTTTTTTTGTTGTTCTGGGGACGTGTTCATACATTTTTCGGCTGGGGCAGGGAGGACGAATTTTCTGCCGTGATAATTTTAAATGCAGAGGAAAGCTTCCAGGAGGTGAAATTTTCAGAAGAAATTTTAAACTGGGTGAATTTGCTAGAATTCATATACGAAATTTCTTTATATGTCTTGCTTTCTCTTTACCGATTCAATTTTCACGTCGAGATGTTAAGGGTAATTGTCCGGGGTAAATTCCGGGGTTAAATTAACCATATCAGATAGAAAAAATGATTGTGGAAAACTGGTTAGGGTTTACTCAGTCACAAATTAGAACTTATATTTTCCTTATTATGGATCACTATCTGTTGATGGCAGCCAAAAATGGGGCAACAAATTATTTTTCCATGGTTTTTCCCTATTCTGCTCTCTTTCCTTGGGTTTCTTTGGAAGTCATTTATAGTCCCAAACGACCAGACGGGCTATGCCCCCCTGCCTCCTCGTGTCAGTGATCATGCTTAAAATACCTGTCAATACTCTCTCAACTTTACTCTCAATACTTTGAAGGCTATTCAAACTCAACCGGAGAAGGTTCTTTCCCTCCGAAAATACCCCACCCCTGCCGCAGCTCATTGGTCTACAAACACTTTCGACTTATAAAAAAAGTACTTGAACTCTCGATTTCCGATCTACTGAGCACCCGCTGAAGCTTTTGCGACAATGAGGCAAGAGTTTTGATGAGGAAGGGATTGTCTTGTCCTATACGAAATAGGTTCTGCTCATTCTGGGGTTTAATGTTCCACTTTACTTTCCTAGCAACAGCGTACACCAGAAGACTTCCCAGAAATCATAAGGGAGTACATAACAATTTGACATTTGTGTTTATTTTTTCGTTTCCGTTGCATCCCCCCCCCCAAAAAAAAAATATTCACCGTCATTTTTACTTAATTTGGATAACTTGGCTCCAGCTTTACCACCACCACTCCCCTCCCCCTTCCCAGGATTTTGAAGAAATTACGGCACGGTCAAAACCCCTATGCATTCCAGAGGCCAGAACATACTTTGCACTTTACTGAATTAAATTTGAAAAAAACTTGTCTATTAGATTTTCGACTATGTTGAACAAAATGGCTATCTCAGAATTTTAATTGGGTAGCTATTTATGTTATTTTATTATGTTCATGGCCGTATATTTGGTTTTAAAATACGCTTTTCTATCTATCTATCTAATATACAGGATAATTAAACCAAACACATTTTGCATGCAGACCCGCTCTACTTTAACCCCCCTTCTAATATGCAAATATATAGCCCAAATTTATTTATAAAGTAACGAAGAAACTAAAGAAAAATCTGGTTTGTTCTCGAATTTTACACAACGTAAACTCGAGTGAATTGCGTATAACACACAAGTATCAAAACTCCTTTCCCCTACGAAATTAAAAAAAATAAAACTCAAATAAAATTCTCAAATTTGGAAAGTCTTATTTTTCACGGGGGGGGGGGGGGTATTTTCCCTGGGGGGGGGGTAATTTTGTTTTAATTATTTAGTGAGCCAAAATCAAAACCTGCATTAATTCAAAAACGTTCAAAAATAAAATAAAAAAAAAAGTTTTTTAATTTAAAGTAAGGAGCAACATGAAAACTTAAAACGAACAGAAATTACTCCATATATGAAAGGGGCTGTCCCATCCTCAACGTCTCTCTCTCTCTAATTACGCTAAAGTTTGACTCTTTCTTACAACTCTATTTTTTTAGACAATAAAATTTTAGCGCAAAGAGCGAGACGTTGAGGAGGGGACAGCCACTTTCATATTAGGAAAAATTTCTGTTCGTTCTAATTTTTAATTTCGCTACTTACATTAAATTAAAAAAACTTTTTTTTTTAATTTAACTTTTTAACTAATATGAAAACACAGTACCTACCCCCACCAAAATAAAGACTCATACCCCTCCCTCATTATAGCTGAGACGTAAACACAGATCGCCAAGCACAGCTTAATTTCATTACAAATAAAGCAAATCAACTTAATTGAATCCAGTACTACCATCGCGTGCCTTTACTTATTTTAACACTGGAGAATCTAAAATTTAGTTATTCTTATTTTGAAGCTGGAGTTTAAAACTTACAGGTAGGATTCTCTGATATGATGCATCTGATAAATAAAATTCCTGTAAAATCTCTTGCTTTTTTTTTGGGGGGGGTCCCCTTTTTCAAAAATTAGGCAAATTTTCTCAGATTTTTGGTTTTGGGTGTGGAACAATAAACTGAAAGAATTTTATATGTTGATACCAATAGATATATCGAAAGAATTGACTTATTATGTTGATTCCAAATATATTAGTTTCATTAAATTTAATCTTACCCATCAAAAGCTACGGGTCAGAGAAAATTTGTCTGAAAAAGTGGGAAGACCTTCTTGAAGTCATATAATTTTAATGAAAACCACACCATCAGATTGAAACTGTAGATGTTTCAAGCTCATATCTGCAAAAATGTGGAATTTTGCAATTTTTACCAGAAGAAAAATCCCAGATGCGTGTTTATTTGGCTTTTTGTTGTTGTTGTTTTTTTCCAGGGGTGATCGTATCGACCTTGTAGGCCTAGAACGCAAGGATAGGGCTTGTTCTAATTGAAATAAAAAGTTCTTGTACCTTTTTTGTCTATATATAAAAATATAGAACATAGAGAACTGATCTAAAAATAGAGAACTGATCTTTTTTTCTGCGTTACCAAAATTACTTTTTTCATATAACTTTACAGTTTCATGAAATGTAATTAAACAAGTAGGAAAGGGTTTTCATCTAAAGTAAGGAGCAAGTTTAAAAATTAAAAGAAAAATAACACCTTTTCAACACCTTCCTCATTAAACAAAAGTATTTGTTTTTTGCGGGGGTTATATGGGAGGATCTTTCCATGAAGTAAGTTTTCATTGGAAAGGAGCATTGCTGTGAAGGGGGTACCGCATTTCACAGCATTATTAAAGAAAAAGATCAGAAATTAAATAAAAAAACAAGTTTTCCAACTGAAAGTAAGGAGCACCATCAAAACCCAAAACGGACAGAAAATATTGCGTATATGATTGGGTTCAACCCCTAGTCAATACTTCTCTCTTCAAGCCAAATAATTTTTAGTACTTTCATAAGAGATATTTATTCTAATTAATGGCCTTTGTGATTAAGGAACCATTTTTAAAGAATTGGAACAAAATTCGAACTTTAGTTCAAAGAGCACGGTATTGAATAGGGGGGAACCCCTAATATACGTATTAAAAATCAATGAATATAGAAGTTCGGTACGTAAGTTAATTCGTAAGTTACGTAAATTTATTACTAATCAAAACGTTCGTAAATAAAATTAAACAAGTTTTGAAAAATCCATTTAATAAAAAAAAGCAAAATTAATATACAAATTTTGTTTTAATTATTCATGTGCGGTGAGCCAAAATCAAAACCTGCATTAATTTAAAAACGTTCAAAAAATAAATAAAAAAACAGGTTTTTTAACTGAAAGTATGGAACTTCGAATGAGCTCTCTCTTGATTTTCTCGGGCCATTGGGTCGGTACGTTTACCTCTGAAAAAAAAATAAACCCACCTCCGTGATCTTTCTTCTGGCAAAAAATACAAAGTTGCAGATTTTTGCAGATATGAGCTTGAAACATATGTAACAGGGCTTTCTGATACGCTAAATCTGACGGTGTGCTTTTCATTAAAATTATTTCACTTGTAGGGGATGTTTCCCCCCTCTTTCAAAAATCAGGCAAATTTTCTCAGGCTCGTAGCCTTTTATGAGTAATACTAAACTTAATAAAATTTATATATTTAGAATTAGCATTATAAGCCCATTCTTTTGATACATTTATTGACATCAAAACTCCGTTTTTAAAAGTTTCGATTACTATTGAGCCGTATCACTTTTTTTTTATTGTTTTTTTTTTATTACGCATATGTTATTACGTATATAAGGGGGTTCTCACCTTATTCAGTACCACGCTCTTTACGCTAAAGTTAAAATTTTGTTTAAATCACAAATCCCTGAATCACAAAGGGTGTTTAATTAGAATAGATTTCTCTGTTGAAAGCACTATAAAAAACTGTATCGTAAAGAGCGAGGTATTAACTTGGGATGATCCCACTCATATACGTAATAATTTCTGTTCGTTTTAAGTTCTTATGTTGCTTCTTACTTTCAGTTGAAAAAACTTGTTTTTTTTTATTTAATTTCTGATCGTTTTTAAATAATGCTGGAAATCCGGCGCCCCCTTCATATAAATGTCCCTTACCCCAAGGAAACATCCTCCACGGAAAGATTTTCCGAGTAACCCCGTCCTCCTGCACCCCCCCCAACCAGAAAAAAATCCTTCATGAAAATGGCTGTAGACTTCATAATAACCAAAACAATATCTAAACAATGGGCAAAGTTCATAAATTGCAGCCCTTCCCCTGGGAACAGTGGGGAATTCAGTCATCTTAAAAGACATATTTATTAGATTTTCGACTATGTTGAACAAAATAGCTATCTCAGAATTTTAATTGGGTAGCTTCGGGGAATAAATGAGCATGGAAGGGGGCCAAGTTGCCCTCCAATTTTTTTGGTCACTTCAACAGGGCACTAGAACTTTTAATGTCCATTCAAATGAGCCCATTTACGATATTCTAGGATTACTGGATTGATACGATCACCCCTGGGGAAATAAAAAAATAAATAAATAAAATAAACACGCATCCGTGATCTTTCTTCTGATTAAATAAAAAAAACAAGTTTTTTAAACTGAAAGTAAGGAGCGACATTAAAACTTAAAACGAACAGAAATTATTCTGTATACGAAGAGACTGTCCCCTCCTCAACGCCTCGCTCTTTACGCTAAAGTTTTTTATTGTTTTAAAAAATAAAGTTGTGAGACAGAGTCAAACTTTAGCGTAAAGAGCGAGGCGTTGAGAGAGGACAGTCTCTTTCATATACAGAATAATTTCTGTTCGTTTTAAGTTTTAATGTCGCTCCTTACTTTCAGTTTAAAAAACTTGTTTTTTTTATTTAATTTTTGAACGTTTTTGAATAAATGCAGGTTTTGATCTTTGCTCACCGTACATGAATAATTAAAACAAAATTTTCATATTAATTTACTTTTATTTAGTTAAATGGCTTTATAGAAACTTGTTTAATTTTATTTACGAACGTTTTTATTAGTAATAAATATACGTAACTTACGAATTAACTTACGTAACGAACTTCTATATTCATATATTTTTAATACATTTATTAGGGGGTTAGCCCCCTAGTCAATACCTTGCTCTTTAAGCGAAAGTTCAAATCTTGTTCCAATTCTTTAGAAATGACCGCTTAATCACAAAGGCCGTTAATTAGAATAAATAGCTCTTATGAAAGTACTAAAAAAATCTTTGGCTTAAAGAGCGAGGCATTGACTACGGGGTGAACCCAATTATATATATAATATTTTCTGTTCGTTTAAAGTTTCGATGTTGCTGCTGTTGCAGTTGAAATACTTGTTTTTTTATTAAATTTATGATCTTTTTTTTTAATAATGCTGGGAAGTCCGGCGTCCCCTTCATAGCAATGTCCCTTCCCCCATGAAAACTTCCTTCATGGAAAGACTCCTTCCATATAGCCCCCGACCCATCCACCCCCTTCCCCCCACTACCAGGAAAAATCTCCCCTGAAAACGTCTTTATACTTCCCAATAACCAATACTATATGTTAACATTGGGTAAAGTTCATATCTTTCAGCCCTCTCCCTGGGAAGTTCGGGGGATTAAGTCATCCTAAAAGACATATTTATAATATTTTCGAACATGCTGAACAAAATAGCTATCTCTAAATTTTGATCGGGTGACTTTGGGAAAAAATGAGTGTGGGAGGGGCCTAGTTGCCCTCCATTTTTTTTGGTCACTAATAAAGGGCACTAGAACTTGCAATTTCCATTCCAATGAGCCCTTTCACGATATTCTAGGACAACTGGTTCGATACGATCACCCCTGGGAAAAAAAAAAACAAACAAACAAACAAATAAACACGCACCCGTGATCTTTCTTCTGGCGAAAAATGCAAAATTCCACATTTTTGTAGATGGGAGCTTGAAACCTCTACAGTAGGGTTCTCTGATACGTGGAATATGATGGTGTGATTTTCATTAAGGTTCTATGACTTTTAGGGGATATTTCCCCTCTTTTTCAAAAATAAGCCAAATTTTCTCAGGCGCCTAACTTTTGATGGAAAGGATCAAACTTGATGAAACTTATATATTTGAAATCAGCATTAAAATATAATTCTTTTGATGTATCTATTTGTATCAAAATACCGTTTTCTAGAGTTTCGGTACCATTGAGCCGGGTCGTTCCTTACTTACAGTTCGCTACCACGAACTGTTTGACATATTTTTGGGTTAAGAGATACAAGATTCCACGTCTTATATGAAGCATATGCTATGCTTTACCCCCACCCTCCCCTAATACTATAAATATAGTAGTCCGTTCTCTGATATTCTAAACTATTCTATAATTAAGCGATTACTTACAAAATTTTCAAGTTCTATTTCAATTTCTGAGGTATTTCACAAAATTTGACTTGCTTTAAGATATGTCAACTCGTTCTTAGTTACATAGACTTTTAAAAGGTAAGATTGAACTCGATATTAAACTATCAATATATGTTTGAAATCACCCTAAAGATTTGACATATAAGACAAATCGATTGGCAGCAAGAAACGTCATGGGATACAGAGTTATCTATTGAGCTAGCTCTGTTACCACGAACTGACTTCGCACTAATATACAAGCTGCAAAGAGCGTGTGTCAGTTGAAGAGGGCATATGCTGCTAGTTCATATCCAGAATAATTTCTGTTAGTATTTAGGTTTTAACAGTCTGTGATCTCATGATTCTCGAATTTTAACATAAGCTCGATTTTTATCTAAACAAACAAACATGGCTACAACTCCTAGGAGCAGAGTGAAATGGTTCCCTAAGCCTAAAAGTACATTTGCTATTGAACTATCTGAATATGAACAGCAAATTCAACGTCTGGACATGCAAAGTTGTCCACTAAGATTTTGCCGTTATAACTTGCGAAATTACCCCCATTCCCCGGATGGCCACATACCTTTTAAAGAACCATAACTCCCACACCTGATAAGTAAGCAGCTCTTACTAGAATAACTTCATTACACCTACTGTGCGTCAACCAAATCTAAGTCATCACAATAGACCTACGTAGTTTTAACGACAATTAGTTTTTATCACCTTTCAGAATCCGTGGATGAGTTGTCTCAAAAAGCATATGCTGTGCTTTACCCCATCTGCCCTAATGTATAAACATATGGCCATTCTTGTTTCTAAGCTATTATATAACTAAACAATTACTTACAAGAACTTCCAACTTCTAATATCCCAATTCCTGAGGTATGCACAAAATTTGACTCCTCATAAGATATGCCGCCCGTTTTAGTTCTAGATTTCAAACGACCATCGTCCCCGTACGTGACCTAGCAGAGAAAAGGCCGCCACACCCTAAAGGCAATAAGATAAACGATGTCAGAAGAAACGCATGGGAATTCTATATGACTTATCTGTATTAAGATAACTCTGCCATATTAATTTCACTAATTTTCTTTTATTAAATGGCTTTTTCAAAACTTGTTTGATTTTATTTACGAACGTTTTGATTAGTAATAAATATATGTAACTTACGAATTAACTTACGTAACGAACTTCTGTATTCATTGATTTTTAATACGTATATTAGGGGGTTTGCCCCCTGGTCCAATACCTTGCTCTTTAAGCTAAAGTTCAAATTTTGTTCAAATTCTTTAAAAATGACTCCTTAATCTCAAAGGCCGTTAATTAGAATAAAAAGCTCTTATGAAAGTACTAAAATTCTTTGCTTTGAAGAGCGAGGTATTGACTAGGGGAAAAACTTGTTTTTTTTTAAATATAATTTCTGATCTTTTTCTTTAATAATGCTTGGAAATGCGGCGCCCCCCACATCGCAATGTCCCTGCCCCAATGTAAACTTACTGCATGGAAAGATCCTCCCATATAACCCCCGACCCCCCCCCTTCCCACCTACCAGAAAAAATCCCCCAGAAAACGTCTGTATACTTACCAATAAACAAAACGCTATGTTAACATTTGGTAAATTTAAAAACTTTCAGCCCTCTCCCCAGGGATTCCTGGGGATTAAGTCATCCTAAACGACATAGTTATCATATTTTTGACCATGCTGAACAAAATGGCTATCTCAAAATTTTGATCAGGTGACTTTGGGAAAAAATGAGCCTGGGAGGGGCCTAGTTGCCCTCCATTTTTTTGTCACTTAAGAGGTTGCTAGAACTTTTAACTTCTGTTCCAATGAGCCCTCCCATGACATTCTAGGACCAATGGGTCGATACGATTACCCCTGGGAAAAATAAATAAACACGCATCCGTGATCTTTCTTCTGGCAAAAAATGCAAAATTCCACATTTTTGTAGATAGGTACTTGAAACCTCTACAGTAGGGTTTCTGATACGCTGAATATGATGTTGTGATTTTTATTAAGCTTCTATAACTTTTAGGGGGTCTTTCTCCCTTTTTTCAAAAATCAGCCAAATTTTCTCAGACGCTTAACTTTTGATGGGTAAAACTAAACTTGATGAAACTTATATACTTGAAATCAGAATTAAAATTTGATTCTTTTGATGTATCTATTGGTATCAAAGATCCGTTTTTTAGAGTTTCGGTTATAATTGAGCCGGGTTGCTCCTTACTTACAGTTCGTTACCACGAACTGTTTGATATATTTTGGGTTAAGAGATTTGGGTTAAGAGAATAAGATTTTTGCGTCTCATATGCCATCTTCTATTCAAAGTACAAACTCTATAACTCGTAATTAGCAGACCCATATATACGATCGATATGTGGCAAAAGCCAAAACAAGAGACATTCAAGTTTTGTGATAAAAACCAGTTTTTTGAAATAATGCCTATACATGCCACATTTCGAGAGTCGTTTTTGGTTTAGAATCGGATTAGCTTAAAAAACAAAACAAGTCTTGTGACGTCAGCTCTTAAACATGCCCGTTTTCGACAAGAATTCATTTTTGTTTCTATGGGGCATGGCCGCATAAAACCTGTTTCAAACATGCCACAAAGCGGCTGATCCTGTTTTCGACCGACCCGAACATTACCGCCGTTAAAAATTTAATGATAAAATCTGTTTCTGTTGGCTGTTAGAATTGCGTGCTCTCTGACCCTTTCGTTTCTTGCCAAGATGCTTCTTTTGTATGATACCTCCAAACCACAGTATTTGGACAATTGACCAGAGCAGGGGTCTTGTCAAAGGAACCAGGGGAAGAAGATTTATCACCGTTTGTCTGATATTTCAGCTTAGGCTTGACCCACGACAATTTTCTGGAGGTAAAACAAATATACAAGAAATCCACACCATTTGATATGCCTTTTTCATAGCTAAAGTTTACCATTAAGGTTGCATACTGTGGCACAGTGATTAAAAACGCTCATAAGCAAATGAATTTCAATTGGAGGATGAAAAACTATTGTGGTTATTCGTTTCAACAGAAACCAAAAAAAAGCAAAAACAAAAGGTTTTAGAAAGTAAAGACAAAGAAAGATAAAATAGTAAATAAATAAATAAAGTCTCTTTTCGTGTCCAGGAACAGGATTTTACATCACAAATTCAGTTTTTGGTTGGAATTCTGTTTTTTGGAATAAATTCTCTTCCTTCTTGAAGTAGTTCTTGAAGCAGGCCTTTGAAAAACATAATGTCTTACGTCGGGGTCCCCAACGCGTCTTTTTTGTGTAAAGCCTATCATTATTGACCACTGATTTTTTGGTCATTTTAGTAAAATGCTGGTGATTTTTTGGTAATTTTCTTGGTGAAAAGTTAGTGATTTTTATTTAGACCTAGTGGCAACCTTGCTGAGAGGATGAACAACTAAAATACGCAAAGAAAAATACATTGTACAATTTTTATTTGACTTAAAAAGTGTTATAAAGACAGAAGACAGAAGAACACAAGATGAAATGATCACTTACAATCACAATCATCCCTCGATTGATTAATCTTAATGTTATACTTAAGAAGACAGTAAATCGTCTCCTTTTGAGTTTTTGGAGTTTCAAAGCTAAAAACAGAACACTTGCCAAAATATTAATAGTGCACACTAAAGGTATTCTTCAACTCAAGTAGAGTAAATTACATGCAATGTGAAACAAAAGAAACTGAAAAATATTACAAAAATATGGCTTTATAAATTCACATCAAACTTCAGTATTGCACTCAAGGACGTATCCCGATTTTTTTCAGCTGGGGCAAACATTTCAAACACAACTAGCTAATGAAGCTCTTAATTCACAACGCGCAAGTTAGTTTCTGCAATAAAAAAAAAAATTGCTAATTTACCAATGAAAGTCGGTTATGTCTAAGACTATTCAAAAGTTCCTGCGACATCTGCAAAACAATTACTGGGGAGTAAAATCAAAAACGCGTTTTATATAGCTAAATAGTAATAAAGTTAGAAGATTATTTTTACTCGTGTTAGTAATACAATTTCCAAATCAAAATAAAAAATTGTATACTTTCCCTGATATTTAGTTATAAAAACAACTATTTTTGTTTTAAAAGTTGACCACTTGTAAAATAAAAATCGTTGACCATATATTTTCTGACGCCCCACGGGCATGAAACATGTTGACCACTTGTGAATAAGTACTAATAGCGAATGCAATTTTACCCCCTATCAGGTCAGCTATAATAATCCCGAGAAGTTGCCCACTAAAAAAAATAACCAAAAATAATTTTAAAATCCAGACATGACTCAATTAGTCAATTAGTAAACTTACGACTACCTATAATGAAGAAAAAAATCATAAGGAATAACTTTGTTCTCCTAAATACAAATAAAATTCGTAAAGGGGAACGCCAGTTGACAATTTTTCGACAAGTTAGATAATGGGATATTTATTGATAGATAGATATTTAAGAAAACTAGGACATTAAAAAATATAATTTCAGCCATCATTTATCGGCTATTTGATTTCTTGAAAGCTTCTGGTTACAGAATTTAACCTTATAATAGAAACTCGTTCTGAAAAAAAAATTATGACTCTTTCCTTTGGGAAATCTATACATCGAAAGGGGAAATTGTGTTTTTTTTAAAGCAACCATGCTCGGCTAATCAAGCCAGGTTCAGAACAGTTTTTTCTGAAATTGCTCAACTGCAATTTTGTATAGTTCTTCAAAAACCTGAATCATCTCAAGAAAAGGAATAGTTTGCCCAGAAAACTCTCGGAAAGAATTTTCATAATCCCTCATCCGACAAAAGCTGTACATAGGATCAAAGACAGATTCATCAGATACGATCAACTTCGCCTCGCATTCTGAGCAGCGGTGCCAGAATAATTTTTTTAACACAAACCTGACAACGTAAGCGAATGTTCCCTCTTCTACAGCGTCAATACTTCCCTCCCCCCATAAATAAAAAAAGACCATCGTCTTCATTTTCAACGGAATTCGTATGTGCGGATGCTAAATTTGGGATGATGAAAGCAACATTTTCCTTAGTTTTTTCAAACAAATCATTAAATAAAGATGAATGGAGGTCTACCCTCCCACAATTACCTCTGTTTTTCGTGGGAATAGAGAAAGTTTTACAAAGGGCAAGTTTATAGAGACTCGTAAAGTGCTTGGTAGTCAGTTTGTCACACAATCCACTAGAACACCTGATCATTCTGAAAAATTGCTCTAGGCTGCCCTGATTCAACCACCGAGTGCAGACAAAATGAAAACCTCGCGCGGTCAGGTCTTTGGTAAAGTCCAACAGAGACAGAAAGTAGCCAACCTTTCACACAATGGATTCTAGAATCCATATTTCATCAGTTTTTTTATAAACAAAGATAAGACTTCCTAATGTTTTCATTGAACTTTGTAAAAATTGGAAGGACTTGCTAGATGAAGAAAGGGCATCTCTATGAATTTTCTTGCTAGGATAGCCAACTGCATTCACGGAGTCAAATGAAAAGTCAAAGTGCCTACCAGAAGCTGCATATGGTTTCATCATGTAGGTTTTAAGGGGAAATGCATCATCCCCTACAAATACATATGGAAATTTAACATTTTGAACTCCAGGAAGCTTACTTGGGGGTGGCAAGGAAACCTGTCCTGCCTCTAATCTTTTTCCTAGCACACTTGAATTAAATATGCCACAGTCATTATTACTACCAGGAGTTCCAATATCCACAAAAAGAAAGTTATAATCTGTGTCGCAAACTGCAAGTAGCACTATTGAAAAATACTGTTTATAATTATAATACTCACTACCACTCCCACCAGGGGCCTCAATTCGAATATGTTTCCCATCAACAGCTCCTACACAATTTGGGAAGTTCCAATTATCCCAGAAACCCTTTGCAACAGCTTCAAAATCTTCACTTGTCATAGGAGGCCTTAAGAACAGGGGCTCAACATCAGAAATTGCTTGGCAAGTCTCTCTTATTGTCTGGCTGACAGTGGAAAAGCCCACCCTTAAAGCAAAGGAGACACTCCTCATAGAGCCACCTTCTGCTAAATAGCGCAAAGTGAGAGCTACCTTTTCCTCCACAGAAATAGCTTCCCTTACTTGACTACTTCTTTGAAGCTTTGGTTTTAAAAGCTCAACAAGGAATCCAAATTGGTGGACATCCATTCTTAAGTATTGAATGTATTTTTCAGTGTCACATGAATAGAGCATCTCTTTCATTAGATTGTAATAATCACTTTGCCTCTTTCTTACTTCAGCCTGGAAAATAGGCCTAACCCAAACTCTTCTTTTTTTTCTTGAACACTTTTTTTTTTTCTTTTTCAGCAAATATGCAGCACCAGACAAAATAGTGAAGCTTGCTAGAGCAATTGCTGTTTTGGTCTCATCCATTATAGTAGTAATTATTGGCCAGTTAGATATAAAAATTCTTAATTAATGACAGTAAAAACAATTATTTGTAATTTTAAAAGTTTTGCCAGAAAAACTCTACTGATTGGTTATATATGACGTAGTCTAGAACCCAATAGCCAAGCGCCTTGTCTAGCTAAGAGCCGAATTTTACATGTGAACGGTCGTTGCCTAGACATTGAATTCTGGCTAGACGCGTGTTCTAGACACGGATTCTAGCTAGACACGCTTGTGAACGCCGCTTTAATTTGTAATCTTGGATGAGACATACTGAGCCACAAATTGAAGGATCGAGGAAAACGGACAACGCGGTAAAATTAAAAAATTATTGCCCAGGCTTATTTTCTAGACTATTTCGCATTCTGAAGTTTTGATTTCGGGTAAGAGCATTTACAATATTTGGATTAAAATCGATTAATGAATTCCCACCCTCTAATGGGGGTTCCCCCTGGGGGAAGTGTCACAGTGGGAACTAGCCATCCACAACAGACAAACCATATACAAACAGGATCAACATCAGCTCTAGTAGGACTGTCTCCTCCACAAATATCATTCTCACCACCACACATAGCATACTCACCATCTCACACCCATCCATTTCCAGTATGCTCTGGACAGCCCCATCAAACACCTAGCCTATACAATTTCCTCACTCAACATATCAAGATACTCAAGGTCCCCCTACAGTTTATTATGCACCTCTGCCAAATTCAAGTCATCAAGGTCATTTATATCATGCACCCCAACCCCAAAATTTACAATTTGTACCATCAGTAAATGCCCACAGTAGATTTTCAGGGTTGTCAGTTGATTATCCTCCCCTCCCCCAGGAAGAAGAGGAGGACATCACAAATGTTGTAAATCCTATGGAGGCTGAAGGGATCAGCGATTTACTGAAAAGAAGTGTTAAGAGAAGTGGCTCACTTCTTGAGCAAGAAACTTCAAAAACTGTTAAACCTCCTATAGATGAAAGATTTCCAGAGAAATTTAGAGCTAAAAATAACAGAATAGAGGCAGCTAGTTAGTTTATAAGCAGTGAATCAGGGACTAATCTAACAGTGGTTTTCACCTCACAGGTAAAACTTCCATCAGACAGAGCAATCACTCTAGAACTCAAGAAAATTCTCCAAACAGAAAAATTTGACTTTTACTCAAACTATGATAGAAATAGACTATCAGTATATGTTCAATCACAAACTGCATTTGAGACTTTAATGAAAATTCAGAAGCTAGATGTTGTTGATGTAGCACCTGAAGAGAAAAGACAGGTCAGCTATGGTGTAATCAAGCAAATAGCACTAGATTATTCAAAGGACGAACTGCTGACAGACCTCAGGGTAGAAACTAATATTGAGATTAAGGAATTAAAGAGATTGAAAAGATACAACCGAAACACCAAAAAATTAGAAGATAGCCTGAGTATTTGTGTAACATTTGAGAGTAACTCTCTTCCCCAGTCTATCTGGCTATATGGAAGAAAAAGAAGTATTGAGAGATACAACCGACCCATTATTCAGTGCTTTAAATGCCAAAAGTATGGCGACACTCAAGAAAAGTGTAGGTTGCCACATGCTGTATGCTTGAGATGTGCAAACAAACACTCTTCTAATGAGTGTCCCTTAAAACTAGAAACCAAAGAGTCAGGAAAATACCAAAAGTATGTCCGTGCTAACTGTGGGAAAAAACATTCAGCAACATCTGGTAGCTGCTCAGCCCACCAACAAAACCATGAAATTATAAAAATGGCAGTTGCCCAAAACGTACCCATGAAAAGAGCAGCTAATGCATACCAGAGTTATGCAGATGTACTGAATAAGAAGGCGGTGAAAGAGCAAACACCCTTCAACAGCTAGTGTTATTTGTATCAAAAGTGCCAGAAGTGATAGACATCAAGCAATTAGAAATGAAAGATAGGATAGTGAAGTTATGTCAACTTATGCACTCACTATTAAAAGTTGAAATCAATGTAGAAGAAATTTGGAATCTAGCAAATAAACTAGAATGAAGTTGCTATCTTTTAACATCCAATCTGTTATGAAAGGAAAAAGACTTTATTAGAGCGTTATTTAGAAAAAGAAAAAATTGATGTTGGATGCTTTCAAGAAACATGGCTACAACCCCAGAATTCATGGAGACTTAGAAATTATGAAGTAATAAGAAAAGATAGAGCAGAACGGTCAAGAGGAGGAATATTAATTTGCATTAAAAAGTCATTAATGTTTCAAAAACTTAATGGTTAATGGTTCTTTCTAGGTATATAGCCACTAAAAAACACAGAAGAATAGTGAGGTATCTGGAAATTTTGTTAACTAAAAAATAGAATCCAAGTATAAAGTAAATGTATGTTTAATTTAAGTGTTTTTTCAAAGTTTTAAGTATTTTTTTTCAATGACCATTTTTACAAGTATTAAGTAGCCTAATATTATTTGGTTATTTTTTTTTTTAATTTATTTGTTTTTTTATGATTAATTATCATTTTTTTTTTTTTTTGTGCATTTCATTTATGTTTGTTTAATTTTTTCTTGGCTTTATTTCTGTATTTAAATTAAACTTTTCTATCCATCTAATTATTACAATATAATGAAAAACAAATATGGCACAGGCCCTCTACAAAAATCTTTTAAATTGAAAAAAATTGAAGGCACTGTAACGGTAGTGTTTGTCCATTTTCCACTTGTACAAGTTTAATGAGTTGGTGTTGATGACTTCACAGGGGAGCTTGTTCTAGTGTTGCATTACTCAGTTCTTGAATGCCCATTGTCCAATATTCTTTTGGAACCTTGCCTGTTGAAGCTTTATTTTGTGACCACATAGGTTTGTGTGGCTAATCTTTAGAACATTGGTAGTCTTAATGTTTTGTAGGCGTTGTAGCAACGCTTGTATACTTTAATGAGCTCTCCTTGGTGTATTGAATAAGCTAGTGAAGGAAGCTTAGGCTTGCAGAGGCTTTTTTTGCAAGTTAAGTTTCTGAGAGTCAGACAGAACTTTGTTATTTGTCTTAGAACGTTTTCAAGAGCTTCAATGTTTTTTGTTTTAAATGGGATGTGTGGTGCAATGACTCTATTTAAGGATTGGATATACAAGAGCTTTGTAGAGAAAGCGAAGAGTCTTATCACTTCGAAAAGTGAATTTGAACATTAAAACTCCTGCAACACAAGTGGATTTTCTAATTACGATGTTATATTGGATCTGGAAGTCAAGGTTGCTGTCAATGACTACTCCGAATTCTGCTCCTCCTGGCATGATGTGATTTGTAAGTCTCTTAGTATATATTCATAGTGGATGGTAAGCTTTACTATTATTAACTTATGGCTTTTGTCAATATTGATGTCCATCAGCCAGATGGAGATCCCTCTATTGAGCTTGTCAAGGTTCTCTTTTAGAGATTGTGCATTGGCAGCTGTTTTGATTACTTTATACAGCTTGGTGTCATCTGCAATCAGTAGAATCTGAGTTGATTCCTCAGATTCTCTCCTACTAGATCATTGAGCTACAGGTTAAATAAGAGAGGGCCAAGGACCAAGCCCTGGAGAACACCATTGATTACCTTGACTTTGTGTGTGCTTGGGACTGTGTCTGTTGATGCTGTTTGAGACCTTCCAATAAGAAACTGTTTGATCAAATCAACTGTTATTCCCAGACCAAGGTTGCAGAGTTTGTATAAGAGGTAACAATGAGATACTTTTTCAAAGGCCTTTTTAAGGTCT
>NC_142796.1:39908903-39934210 GCF_049724085.1 Artemia sp. Qi Xiang Cuo
AGATATTTGAAGATGAAATTAAAGACAATTTGAAGTTTAATTCTGAGAACTCCATCGATCAGCACATGATAAATGATATTTGAAGTTAAAAGATACTTAAAGACATTTGAAGATATTTGAAGATGAAATTAAAGACAATTTTAAGTTTAATTCTGAGAACTCCATCAATCAGCACACGATAGACAATATTTGAAGTTAAATGACACTTAAAGACATTTGAGGATATTTGAAGCAGAAATTAAAGACAATTTGAACTTTAACTCTGAGAACACCATCGAGCAGTACAAGATAAACAATACTTAACTACATTTGAAGTTAAATGATATTTGAAGATGTTTGAAGTTGAATTTAAAGACAATATATTAAAAGAATCACTATAATATGACGGCAACCCGTTTCAAAAGGCACAAATGAACAATTTTACTCGAGAATACATTCTATATGTGCCTCAAAAATCCTAAAAATGATATGATAAGAAGAAAAACACCAACACCTGTAGTGGGACGAATCATTTCCAAGTTGATTATTTGAGCGATATTTAACGGTCATTTCACAGTTGACTATTAGGGAAAACTTACCGTGTAAAGACAACTATACTCAAACTGTTCCATGAAGAAACCATAACGTATGTGCTTCGAAATTTTTGCCAGGACAAAAGGAGTGAAGGACAGTAATTTACACCAGAACGGTGTAGTACACTAAGGACACGAAAGGTGATGAAAAGATGTGAAGCTACATGTGTTACTTCCTAATAACTTTGACAATTCAAAAATCTCAATAGTGAAAGTGTTTTAATGTCATCAGTGAATATGATGAACCAAATATTATATGTTATAAATCATTTATGTATGTACCACAAGTAGAATTATTTTCTATATTATTACGTTATTAATTTAACTCTTTTTATATATTATTTAATACTTAATATATAAATAAAAATCAAAAAAAAAAAAACTAATGGAAAATTATAATAGTACAAAACGTATTATAAAAGTAAAAATAATAATTTTTATATATAGAAAAAAAAAATCTTTAGTATATTAGCTGAACTAGAACCAAAAATAATATTATTCTGGTAGATAAATTTTGGATAGTGACGTAGAATAAAATAAAAAAAACAATTGAAAAATTTTAAAACTCCTAATGGGCAGTAACTAATGACGGGGCGTCATTATTTCATGGGAAGGGTGATATGTACCGGGAGTAAAACACGATATATTTGAAATACCAAAATAAAGTTCTTTCTTTAATTCCGACTCTTATAATTAAGCTAAATCTAGTTGCAAAAATGAAAAGTTCCTTAATCAGCAAAGAAAAGAAATTGCAGTCTTTGGATTTCGCTAAGACAGTGAGCAATAAGAAAAGTGCTACGCAAAATATTTTTAAGGAAGTGTAAACTATAAGAACCGTGTGAACGCCTAAATCATCAAAAATATTTAAGACGTATTATTGGACGAGGGTTCGCGTCCTTGGGCCACGTAAGCCAATGGCAGGCAGTCCCTATAGCGCAGGACGAAAGAACTGCGTTTGGGAGTGGGGACTATGTGTCCTTAATTTGAATGTTAAGTTAGACCTAAAAGAGCTCGTACCGCAACCATTTATTGTCCTTGAAGTGACCCATTGCTGTACAGCTAAGCATGTAAGTCAAATAAATCTATTGTCTTTTTATAAGTGTTCGTTTCTCTTGTATGTCTGAGTCTAGTCCGATAATAGGTAACTAGTTCGCCAGTCTCCAAGGTAAATGCTCCCAAAGGAATCTGATCTCCAAGTGGCGCTATAGGAGAAACCTCTATCGCCACGAGCAAATCTTTTCTATTAACGCATCAATTCTTCAATGGTATATATTCTTCAATATATATATTCAAGGTATATATTCTTCAATATGTACCATTGAAGAATTATTTGTGGTAATAGAAAAGATTTGCTCGTGGCGATAGAGATTTCTCCTATAGCGCCACTTATAGCGCTGGTCTCAATTAATGAGAGAAAATTGAATATGTAGACATACCAATGAGGCTTCTTCTTTCTTGAGCTATCTGGAGATCAGATTCCTTTGGGAGCATTTACCTTGGAGACTGGCGAACTAGTTACCTATTATCGGACTAGACTCAGACATACAAGAGAAACGAACACTTATAAAAAGACAATAGATTTATTAGACTTACATGCTTAGTTGTACAGCAATGGGTCACTTCAATGACAACAATGGTGACCGAGATTATTTGCGGTACGAACTCTTTTAGATCTAACTTAACATTCAAATTAAAAAACACATTTTCCCCACTCCCAAACGCAGTTCTTTCGTCCTGCGCTATAGGGACTGCCTGCCAGTGGCGTACGTGGCCCAAGGACGCGAACCCTCGTCCAATAATACGTCTTTAATATTTTTGATGATTTAGGCGTTCACACGGTTCTTATCGTTTAAACTTCCTTAAAAATATTGTGCGTAGCACTTTTCTTATTGCTCACTGTCTTGGCGAAATCCAAAGACTGCAGTTTCTTTTCTTTGCTGATTAAGGACTTTTTCATTTTTGAAACTAGATTTAGCTTAATTATAGGAGTCCGAATTAAAGAAGGAACTTTATTTTGGTATTTCAAATATATCGTGTTTTACTCACGGTACATATCACCCTTCACATGAAATAATGACGCCCCGTCATTAGTTACT
Source organism: Artemia sp. Qi Xiang Cuo (assembly GCF_049724085.1). Lineage (NCBI taxonomy): Eukaryota > Metazoa > Arthropoda > Branchiopoda > Anostraca > Artemiidae > Artemia > Artemia sp. Qi Xiang Cuo. The sequence continues at coordinate 39,911,572 of NC_142796.1, forward strand.
GCCCATTAGGAGTTTTAAAATTTTTCATTTATTTTTCTTATTTTATTCTACATCCCTATCTAAAATTCATCTACCGGACTAAGATTATTTTTGGTTCTAGGTTAGCTACTATACTAAAGATTTCTTTTTTTTCTTTTTATATATATAACACTGATTAATTTTAATTTTAAAATAAGGTTGGGACTATTCTACTTTTACATTAGTTCTCTTTTTTTTTGATTTTGCTGTCTATATGACGTACTACATACTATCTACACAGTGTTAAATGAATAACATAATAATATTACACCTAATTCTACTTGTGGTACATACATGAATGATTTATAACATACAATATTTGGTTCAACATATTCACTGATGACATTAAAACACTTTCACTATTGAGATTTTTGCATTGTCAAAGCTATTAGGAAGTAACTCATGTAGCTTCACATCTATTCATCACCTTTCTTGTCCTTAGTGTACTACGCCCTTCTGTTGTAAATTACTGTCCTTCACTCCTATTGTCGTGGCAAAAATTTCGAAGCACTTACGTTATGGTTTCTTCATGGAACAGTTTGAGTCTAGTTGTCTTTACATGATAAGTTTTCCCTAATAGTCAACTGGGAAATGACCGTTAAATATCGTTCAAATAGTCAACTGAGAAATGATTCTTCCCACTACAGGTGTTGGTGTTTTTTCTTCTCAGCATATCATTTTTAGGATTTTGGGGCACATAGAGAATGTATTCTCGCGTAAAATTGTTCATTTGTGCCTTTTGAAATGGGGTGTCGTCATATTATAGTGACTCTTTCAATATATTGTATTTAAATTCAACTTCGAACATCTTCCACTATTATCTAACTTCAAATGTCGTTGAGTATCGTTTATCTTGTACTGCTCGGTGGGGTTCTCAGGGTTAACCTTCAAATTGTCTTTAACTTCAGATTCGAATATCTTCAAATGTCTTTAAGTGTCATTTAACTTCAAATATCGCTTATGTTGTGCTGATCGATAGAGTTCTCAGAATTAAACTTCAAATTGTCTTTAATTTCGTCTTCAAATATCTTCAAATGTCTTTAAGTATTTTTCAACTTCAAATATCGTTAAATATCGTCTATCTTGTTCTGATCGATGGAGTTCTCAGAATTTATGTGATTATATAGTTCTTTAAAACACTTTATACTGAGGTTCAAATATTGTGTTACCTGATACATAATTTGGTTCATAGTCGAAGAAACGACGATCGAAGGCAACTGTTGTTTTCGTAGACGAAGCTGGGATGAAGTTGCCTGGAGTCATGGTGAGTACTCTTCGTTGGTTGAGATATGATGAAACTAGATGTTACTGGGTCGTATCTGTACTGTCGCATATTATTGTAATACTCAATGACCAAAGTGTCCATTTACTTTCCTGTAATAAAAATAGCGAGGCAGAATCACATGTTCTTTGAAGTAAATACATATACAATAATTCACGCATTAATTGGGTTATAATTTCTTAGATATGAGACATAATTAAATAAATACACTGATATTAGTACTCACAGTGAAAATCTAAAACAGAAATGTCTTCAAATTTGTTTGGATAACGGACCTATCGATATTAGATAAACATAATTTACCCTACATTATTAAGTTTGAGGTCTACTTTTACGATATTTTTCATGCCTGCATTGTTCACACAAGTCCGTGCTGTTTAAGAAACGCATGTTGAAGCGTCGTAACCACACGGTTTTACGCAAACGATACTACGATTAAGGAATAAGACATAACAAGGACTAGTGGAGACCTCTATACACACTCGTTTTCTGATGTCTTCCCTATTTCTTGGCTTAGACGTTCTCATGGGGTTCTGGGTTTAACGGCTGAAATGCCGAGGTTCTTAGTCTCAGGATTTTTCCGTAATTGCAAGTCAACATTGGTACCTCATATTCACTTTTCGAATAAGGTCATTAGATGCAGGATTTTCAAGCTTGCCTCAGTAGATTCCAGTTAATGCTTGGCAAAGAATATAAGCATAATAAAGAAGTGACATCAATATCTTTTTAGAAGGCTTTTGTTTGAGCAAATCCTTCAGCACTAAATAAATAAATATTATATTAAAGTCTTATTAGAATCCGTTAAGCGAGAAACACCTTCACATTAATAGGGAATTCCTTGTGGGTTATACTTAGTCGCCATTGGACATTCACAGGGTTTCAATCCATATATCTTAACTGATTAAATGGTTTTATAATTTTACGTATTATTATTGAGATATAATTTCACATCCATAATGAAATTATACATATAAACGTACCAATAGGTTGTTTGGTTATAGTTACCAATAGTTGGCTATTAGTACATATATTACTCGAGTAAGAAACAAATGAATGAGCAATGTGTAGGCCTAAAATAATTATAATCTGCACTAAGATAAAATATTTCATATAATTAGACGCTTCTGTACTGGTAGTTTTTTTTTGATTTTATAAAGCTGCCAGATATAATGGTATAGCCAACTGAATTTCATAGTTTAAAAAATAAAATTATTTTCAAAATACCCGACCCTCAGAACTAGTCGTGTTTAATTAAGCTAATAAAAAAAAATTAGCTTTATCAAAATATACAGAAAACTGACTGAAATTTGTACGGGTATAATGGTGGTGAAGAAATATATGTTTCAAGAGGAAATTTCTTTAGTATTCGCCGTATCAGAATTGTATAATTTAATATACATGTTGCTCAAATAAATTTATCATAAAATAAAAAAGGGGGAAACGGGAAAATTTTTTTTTTACAAAAATAAACATTTTTTACTAAATGAAGCACAGTCTTTTCAATTTAAACATAAAACTTAGTCTAACTTAAATAAATTATCAGTTTCTAAATAGTTTATTGATATAATTCAATTTTAATTAATAAATTATTGAGAAATTATATTTTAATAAATAATTAAAGTAAAGAATTGAGTACGAATTGATTATTAGAATAATTAAATAAGAATTTGACTGATATTTTAAGCAAGAAAAACGAACAAACGGCAAGTAAAAAGGATGACTAAACATTAAAAGCCTAAAAATAGAGCAAAACACGATTCAGATCAAGCTCTAGCTAAGAATAGTGTCAGATTATCGAATTTTTAAGTCAAGTTAGGCATATTTGATTTATTTTTGATTAAAATTTTTTTTTTTTCAATCTTCAAGTGGAAGGCAATTTCAGCAGGGATTCTACATCTTAGAAAACTCTTATGCCCATTGTAGAGAGGAGATTTCGCCGTGACTTAATCCATGTATAAAATCATTAGTAAAGATATCACCGTCATCACCTTGCAGTCTTCTTATTGGTAGAAATTAAACGATAAGTAAAAAATTTTGTTTTTGTTTTTGATGATAGCAATTTTTGTTTGGACCTGGGTCAAATTTTCATAGAAAATTCGAGGGGACCTGAGTCAGTATAGGTAAGATATAACGTGACTGACTTGCGAAAATATGCCACAAAAATTAGAGCACAAGATATGTCATAGATAAACCAATGAAATTAAAGAACATTTTTGTCACAGAACTATAGAACAGTGATCTCTCTGTTATTGTATACGTCATAGATATAAACTAATGAAATTAAATTTTTTCGTCAAGGAGCTAAAGACATTAATGTCTCTGTTTCTCTTTGGAAGTAATGTTTAACACAGAGCTTTACGACAGCATACGTCATAGATATAATATAATGAAATTAAAAAGCTTTTTTTTTCTCGGAGCTATAAGAAAGTAAACTCACTGTTTCTCTTTCAAAGCATTCTCATCCAAAAAACGAAAACTTAGCTCACTGAAGTTTCTATTCAACCTTTAAGTATTGTTTTGATTGGCCCTGATTGGCATAAAAATACTAATTTCTTGTACTTGAATGACTAAAAAATATCCCTTCCTACGATCGTTTAAAAAAAATTAGAAAAAACAGTCATGGGCCTTGAGTTCCTCCCCAGGCTTCCCACAAGACGTGGTCCAACACCACTTGTCGTTCTCAGTCGATCACGAGCTTCCTACCTTTGGTTATTTTCTGTTACATCCTTTCTATTATCCTTTGAAAGGGCATAGAAATAACACTAACAAAAATAAGACATCTAAAACTTAATCAAATCCTTAGTAACATAGACTAATTTAGTCTAAGGTGCGCGAAGTTTAGCAATCAAGGATGCTTGTTGTAACAAAACATTGAACGTAGATTTAATTAAACTGAAGTACTAAGATATGTATTATGTCTAGCTACAAAGATAAAACCTACATATGCTCATCCTCTCTCGATCTTAAATAAATAGAACAACATAAAAAGAAAATTGACATTTTCAAATAAGCAGTTTTTAAGAACAATGGGCAGACTTTTGACAACCTTTCTTAATTATGTTGAAATGGTATCTGTTTATAAAAAAAAGCAATAAGTTAAGTCTGATCTTTGCCATCATTACAAATAACCCATAAAATTAATAAGTACACATAACGTAGATATTTATCCACTGGAGGACCTAACGTGTGCGAGGAGAGTCGACCCCAGCAATACAAATGACACTCGACCAAAAAAAAACATTCATGTATTTTTAATTATTCTTTGTATACAAGCATGTACACTGGCTTGTTTTACATCTACATGGCTCTAAAGCAGCCATGGTTCAAAATTCAAGTTTTCTTGTTCACTCATTTTGCGGAGCTACTTCAGAATTTGAATTTTTTCTAACACCATTATTCACGTGAAGGTCATCTGTGTAGGTAAAGGAGACTCCTTTAAGACCTATCCCTATGCCTCAATTTTCTGTGATTAACGGTTTCTTTTGCCAAATTTCTCGCCTTATGCAGAGTTCCAGTCACAGCTGGGTATCAACTCTTCTTTTTTTTGCTTCCTTCGGCGACTGTTGCTAAGCTTTCTAGGATGTGTGCTTATGCCGCTGCCGCCAATGTTCGTAGTGCTAGCTACCGCTGGCACCACTTATTGGGGTGTATGTGCAGGGTCACTAATTTTAAAGGCAAAAATGACGCAAAAGATTGCTATGCCACTTACTCGAATGACGCAAAAAGATTGTTATGCCACTTACTCGAATGACGCAAAAAGATTGCTATGCCACTTACTCTAATGACGCAAAAAGATTGTTATGCCACTTACTCGAATGACGCAAAAAGATTGCTATGCCACTTACTCGAATGGGAGAACCCCTTGTCAGCCCTAATGTTAGTGATATTCCCGCTCTTACCCCAACGGTTCTGCAAATATCGGGTTTGGTACTACCCTATTTACAGTATACCCCGTCCCAGGATATGATAACGCGATCGAGTTGTCAAATGTCCAGTTCCTAAAGCCAAATATACCCACCTTGGGTTACGGCTTGAAAACCTCTACTCTCTCTTCGGAGGTAATAGCTCGCCCTGTCAATATAATAATGACGGTGCCTTTTAGCTCGTTTCCTACCCTGCCTGGGTTACGGAAAATACTACACAGTTTTTACAAAATACCTTACTTGTACTCTTCCAAAAGGGTCACAAATGTAATTAAAGAAACGAAAATAGGTCATTTATCTGAAAGGAAAAGAAACCGGGGTGGAATATAACAGACCCCATTGGCAGACCCACTATTATGCCTAAAATTCTTCTGTTTCTACCAACGTTTCATCGGTCCAGCTAGATTTTGTTTTTCTTTCCGTATTATCTTTTATTTAATTCTTTCAATTCACGGTAAAAATAATTTATTATTTATTAATATAAGTCAAAAATAAATTGAATTTATTAATAAAAAAAAAAAAATTACTAATTAAAAAAGTGATTATTAATTTTAAAAAATTAATAATATTTTTTTTTTTTTTTTTTTTTCTCATTTTACAATTCTTCAATTTTGAGTTTCAAAAATTTTTATTTTTTAACCAAAACTTTTTGGGGATAAGCATTTATTTATAATATCCAAATTTAAAGCAAAGCAGCTCGAAGTTTTGCTAATTCGAGAGCAGCTAAAAGCGAAGTCCGTTTACCTTCCTCCATTGACAAAGCCATTTCTTTTACAATATTTAAATATTTTTTTTTTGCGTTTATATCAACTTAAAATAAATTTATAATTTTACTTAACCTATTTTGGGGAGGCTATTATCTCATATGAGATATCTAAGGGGTTTCCTATCTTATCCTAGCGGATATAGGCCTAATCACTTTACTTATATGTCTGTATCTTTCCAATAATTAAATTTAAAGCACAAAGTTTTAATAGCCTAATTAGTTATTATTTTTCTTAAAATTTACGACTCGAGTCATTTGTAGCAATAGAATTTTTTCTTGTCACACAATATGGCAAACTAATTAGCTATATAGGCTAAATACAGACATATGAAATGGAATAAACAGAGATAAGAAAGACTATAGAAGGGAGGGGAAGGAAGGTAGAAATTGATATATAATCCCCCGGAATTTATCTCGTAATTATTTTTTGATTGTTTGTTGGGGGGGGGGGTTAATGTCAATAAAAATAACAAAAAAAATGACCATTGGAGTTACTCTCTAATATGGTTTGGTTTATATGCGACAGCCTCTTTTAAGGCATGGGTAACTTATTCCTCTTTTTAAGCCTGCTGGGGAGGAGCTAAAGTCCACTTATTTATTTACTCCTCATTCGGAAATATCAAAATTATTATTATTATCCGTAAGAGCTTCTGAAAAAAAAATCAAAAACCCAGTCGATGATAACACTGATATTAACAATGATCAATGGTTGTACGATGACTATAACAAAATAATTACAAATATTATAGTATGGTTATATAATGAATATTGCATTCTTCACAAGAATTTTTTATTTTAGGTAGTTCATAAGACATACGTAACAACTATCTTGTGTTGTTTTTTCTTTTGTTTTTAGCTCCGGGGTCGTCAAAAATGAGTCTTGGGTTAATTTTGATGATGTTCTACATGTTCTGTCGCAATTATACAAACTAACATGAAACATTTAGCACAAGGGATGTGACGTAAATAAGGGGTATTTTAATGAAAATTTAAACTATGTAAAACAACTTTTAGATATCAACGACGAGCAAGTGAGTACTGAAGCAAATGTTTTTGGGGTTTGAGAAAAGAGTTTCACAGAGTGCGTCACTTTATTGCTTCGCAGATTTTTTCAAAGGACTGTTTTTTAATTATTAGTAGATAATAATAAATCGAAATATCTTAATCTCTTAGTCATTGTTGCAGAAGTATCCACAACCAAGTAAATAGCGAACCACAGACCGTAGTAACCAAAAGTTAAGAAGCGCGTTAAAAAAAAAAAAAGCATAGTAAAAAAATTGCCATCTGACACAGATTCAGGAATCGTAACTATTATTTCAGTTAATCTTGAAAATACAAATTTATTGCGAAAAGAAATATATGGTGATTTAAAAAAGCAACTAAAACTCAAACTGGCATTCAGTTTAAATTAAAAGTGTACCATTGGAATCAGCATTTTTGAAAACCATATATATATATATATATATATATATATATATATATATATATATATATATATATATATATATATATATATATATATATATATATATATATATATATATATATATAAATATATATATATATATATATATATATATATATATATATATATATATATATATATATATATATATATATATATATATATATATATATATATATATATATATATATATATATATATATATATATATATATATATATATATATATATATATATATATACTAGTGCTATTTCTGACGTAAAATTCAAGTTCTGCAACCATGCTATAAAAGAAATTTTTAAATTAAATCTATTCTAATTACAGTCCCCCCTCCTTTGAACAATAAGGAAAATCAGTTTTTGCATGGGTAGAACTTATCTGTCTTCAGTTTTTTTGTATGCTTTATTTGGCGAGACCTTACAATTTTGGTTCTATCCCATTATCCGGACCTCTCGGCTTAATTACTGTATAGACTGGCAATGATAAAACCTGTTTTGTGACGTCTTAACTGTTGTAAAGCAGGCAATGAAAGCAAGGTTTTCATTGCGTATACGATATTAAACCGTGGTTTTTTGGATTTTAGGGGGGATAGGTACCTAGGTTAGGTTAGGTTACGTATTTAATATATGCAATTCTTTACCCCCTACCCCCCCTAATTTGCAAATATATAGCCCAAATTTGTTTCTAAACTATTATATATTCATCCTATTTTATTTTATTTCATTAGCATTAACCGAACTTGACTTTTGAGAGAGGCCCAGATAATGGGATAATACCAAAATTTTTACTTCTTCCTTCAATCTGTTTTAGAGATTATTTTTATTCAATTTATTCTTTTTAATTTTGGGTTTTTCCTTGCGCAGATTTCAAAGGTAAAAACCCATATATTTTAATATATTAAAGAAATTATCCAATATTAGCGGATGAAAAATATGTTGACTCTTATAAAGGTAAGTAGCTAATATTTTGATATCGTATATACCTTTTGTTTCATATTTAAGAAACGAAATCTAAGCACTGTTAAAACCAAACAATCCCTTCGCCAAAGGTGTTTGCCTTGCTCAATAAGCTAAATTTGTGCGAAAATATTCCTGTCGTTCAAAATGTACTTCGACACTTTTACGACTGTGAAAGTTATTATACTATTCGTCTCTTATGATAATGACTGCATCGGACTTGGGGGATTAAAAATTTATTGTCTCTATGGGAATTCATTTGAAAACTAAAGAAAATCATTCAAAACGTTAGAAAGGAAAAACAATTGATGTTTGTATGATTGCAAAGGGTTGCAAAAGAATTGACACCCTAAATGTTTAGGATGTTGCCTCCAAGGATTGTTAGCTCTTCTTGTCAATTTAATTTTTGTAAAATAACAGGGTTATTTGTGTGGATGTAGATGGGATTAGATACAAAACAACCTTTGAAACACATCTAAAATGGGACATTGATATTTCATCCTTCTGGAGGTTTGGTTACTAGTTCTTGTCTATGCAGTTATTACTATAGTAAATAGTAACATTAAACCTCCCACGGTGTCAATTTTATTCTATATAATAGGTGCACTCCTTCATCCAAACATCAACCTAAGGGTTGCAGAAACATTGTATGGTTCTCAATGCATCACACATTAAGAGTTTTAATCCTTGTTTTATCTTTCGACAGTGAGTGGATATCATTAATTCTCGCATTGTAATGTCCGCTGTGGAGGAGGGTCTTTTATAGCCGAGTAATCGACTATACCCGTGCTTCCTCTTAACCATTTCTGTGCTCTTTTTGACGAAGTCCATACAAATTATCAATGTTAATTTGGATTGATCACAACCATTCTTATATTCTGAGTCAACACGAAACCAGCACTCGTGACGTGTCATCTTTACTAAAAACTACATAGAAGCACGGGCATTCCCCTCCAGAGAACTAATCAATTTAATTTATTTTTCTGATATAAGAAAACTGTATGACTTTCGCTATATCTCTTGTATCGACTGACTTAAACATTTAATTATAATTGATAAAACTGAGGTCTAGGGGGGTCTGATGACTAAGTCACATTCAGTTACGAATCTAAGTATCGAAATTGTTCATTTGGATTGAGTGGGGATCGGTAGTGTGACTGTGTAAGCTCAGCCACAGTTAACTAAGTTCAACATGTGAACAATAAATAAATCTGGAAAAGGTAAACGGGTAGGGTGTACGACATCACAAGATAGCTGGCGCCCGGCCCTCCCCCCCCCCCCATTGAAATTCCTGGATGAAGGACCTTGAAACATAGATAAAAACATTCATTTATTTCCAACAACCACTGTTATATTTTGACTATATGAGTTGAGGGGATAGCGGAACCCCTGGTAAAGGTTATTTATTTTTAATTAAATATTCACATAGTTCTTTTATTATTTATGAAAAAGTATTCCTCTTATTTATTTCATGGCAAACATTAGCATACAATTATTACTTGTTTATATAAAAATAAAAAATCCAAAGGGCATCAGAGGCCACCACATATAATTTACAAACAAAACAGAAAATGGAATAAGCTGTGACTATAAAAGCGACGAGTGACTTGGAAACAGAAAGAGTAAGTAATTTTTTAATTAGTTACAAAAACTCATGTAAAAAGTTGAAAAAAAATTCTGAAAATACTTTTTTCAGAATTAAATCAAGAGCCATATTAGACTTATGTTCTAGAAATAAAGTCCCATAATAATTCAAACCTAATTCAACCAGAAATTGCTGTCATCAAATGAATAAATCGATTAAAATGAAATGATACTCAATTAAATACTTAAGAAGTTGAAAAATAAGCCCCACACCGTGTGCATGTGACAGACCCCCCCTGTAACTTCCCCTCCGGATCCTTTCCCCCCCCTGCCCCTGCCCTCTCCTGCCCTTGACTCCCCGGGTCCCGCACGCCACTTGTAAAGGGGGGGGGTCCACCCGCCAAACACTACTGGGTGGGCGGGGGACCCTGACAATATTTAATGGATTTTTTTTCGTAGGAATATGTTTATTTTTAAATAATAATAGGAAAAAACTCTCAAATAAATATTAATTAAATTGAATGCAAAATGAAACAAAATACAGTAAAATTTTAACTACTAGGATTCCTGGCGAAGAGATCAATTTGTTTAATCAAAAATATATTTAATTTTTATGCATTTAATATTTAAAATAAATCAAACTCAAACCAAAATCATCCTGCTTGCAGAGATGCCACGTTTTGATTTCATAACGGACGGTACTAATACCCGTACAATTATTGATTTACACATTTTAAAAGCAATTAACCAGGGATTTAAGGGACAGGTACCTCAAATTAAATCCTGGTTAGGCCTGGGTATGATTTGGAAAATAATCAGAGATTAAATAAAAAAGAGTATTTCAACTGAAAGCAAGAAAAAGATCTGAAACCTATTTAAGCAGATTATTCTTTATATGAAGGGGGCTGTCTCCTCCTTAGCTCTTTACTCTTTACTGTGAAGTTCGGCCCTTTTCCAAATTTTGTAATAAAATTTTCGATTGGAAAGATAAGATTCTTGAAAGCACTATAAATACTTTTGCTTAATGAGCAAGGTGTTGAGAAAGGGGCTGTCCCTATTATACACAGAGTAATTTATATTTGTTTTAAGTTTTAAACTTGCTCCTTACTTTACTTGAAAACCCTTTTCTATTTGTTTAATTATATTTCATGAAACTGCAAAGTCTTTTGAATAAATTAATCTTATTAACTCAAAAAAAAAATCAATATTTCAATGATCTCTGTTTGAGTTTTGATGGGTAATCAAACAGTTCGTGGTAATGAGCTATAAGTACGAAGCGACCCGGCTCAATAATAACCGAACTCTAAAAAACTGAATTTTGATACCAATTGATATATCAAAGGAATTGGCTTACTATGCTGATTCCAAACATAAACGCTTCATTAAATTTAGTTTAACCCATCGAAACCTACAAGAATGAGGAAATTTTTCTAATTTTTTATACGAAATTTCTTTATATCTCGTGCTTTTTCTTTACCGATTCAACCTTAGATGTGGAGATGCCCTGGTTAAATTTTCGCCAGGATTGAATTTCTCAAATGATATTTTTGTGGGGAGGGTGGTTTTTCCATGGAGGTGGAGCCAGGCGTCCTGGCGTTATTAAAAAAACGATCGGAAATTAAATAAAAATCAAGTTTTTTTCAACTGAAATTAAGGATCAATATTAAAACTTAAAACGAACAGAAATTATCACAAATTGTGGGGGTTTAACAACTCCTCAAAACATGACTTTTTAAGCTAACTTTTAAATTTTGTCCTAATTCTTTAGAAACACGTCCTGAAACAGAAGGGTCGTGTAATTAGAACAATAATTAACTTTTTTTAAATGCCGAAAAACTGTATACTAAATAGAAAATTAGTGAGGAGGGGGCAACCCCCCTCATATACGTAATAATTTCTGCTCTTTTTAAGTTTTAATGTTGCTCCTTAATTTCAGTCGAAAAAACTTCTTTTTTTACTTAATGAAGCTTAGAGAGGAACATTCTTCTAAAGGCAATGAAAAAAGTATGTCAATTAAAGTAAGATTATGTAAAATGGAAAAAGTAATTAATTATAACAATTACACAAAACAAGAGCCTACTCACAATAACTAAAATGCAAAGTCCCAGCATTCAGTTCTGTTGAGCAATGCCGAAAAGTTGGACGGATATTTTTTTAACAATATCGACAGTTTTGAACTTGGTTATCAAACACCAAAATGTTTAATGCCTTTACGCTCTAGTACTTGTAAAAAGTAATGCACTGTCAAAGCAGTTTGTTCAAATTAAAGCATTAAAAATAAGATTAATAAAATAAAATAAAATTTTTTATTTAATTATTTATAATTTTGAATACCGAAAACCAGTATATTTGACACCTTTATACTTCATAACTGTACAAAATTAAATCTTCTTTCAAAGCGTCAATTAGATAAACACACTCACTCCTGTAAAAATGAATAAATAATCTTTATATTTGTCATTCTCTTTGCCCCCCCCCCTGCCGGTGCCCCTGACTGAATCCCTGTGCAACTCAACCACGGTTAATTGAATTCCCGTGCAACTGAGCCCTTTGGTGTCTCAATACTAAAGCAACTGAACCCCCATGCTAAGTTTTGAGTCTACACAAGAAATTCTTCTATCAAAGATGTCTCATTTTGGCATAAGAGGCAATGCATTTTCTTGGTTTCAGTCTTATTTGAAGGATAGGTTAATTTCTGTTGATCCACTTTTCTGGTCACCCTCACAAGTGAATTTTGGCGTCCCCCAGGGATTAGTTTTAGGGCCTGTCCTATTTTTGATTTATATAAATGATCTTTATTATGTTGTAAAAAAGCAGAAACTTATTAATTGCTGTAGACTTTGTCATACTAAGCCTTCCCTTGCCCAGAGTGGCAGCTATAGTTCGCCCTCTTCTGATGTCCTTGTTTGTTTTGCTGATGATAGCGTACTTGGCACTTCGGGAAACTATAAATCAGAGCTTCGATTAAATTTGAAAAATTCTTTTGGGAGAGTAATTTTGTGGCTTGATGCTAATTATTTTACCCTAAATTTTTTTAAGTCCAGTTTTTTTATTTTTTCGCGTGCTTCTCTTGTTTACCACCAGTTATTAGAAATTAACCAGTCAAATGGGAAAATTCATAGATACAAAGATCGATATGTTTGTCTTTGGGTATTCTTGTTGATGAAAACTTATCTTTCAAACGTCACATTGATTTTATTAAAATAGAGATATGCAGGAATCTCAATATTTTAAGTAAACTTAGACATACTTTTCCTGGATCAATTTTGAAAATCCTTTTTCACTGCTTGATCCAATCTTACGTTTCTTACTGTCCGATAGTGTGGATGTCAACCTTTTCCTTCACTGTTAAAACCACTTTCTAAGGTTTACAATAAAGCTAGAAACCTCATTCAGGAAACTAATCGTTCATTAGTTATCCCATTGCATGATCTTGAGTCACTATAAATTCTTTCATGAGCATGCTTTACTTTTTCTCAGCTTCATGGTGACCTTCCCCAGCCCCTAAGTGTTCCGCTATCGTTTACCTCTGATCATAATAATTATAATCTTCGCAATACTACAAATCATGTTCAAGTTCCATTTACTCCTTGCATAAGATCAGATTTTAATCCTTTAATGGCGTGTCACATTGTTTGGAATAAGTTGCCTGAATCGGCTCGAAGGTGCCACTAATTTGGTTCGTTTAAAAAAATTTTAAAAATTCTTTGATATCTGTTTTTTTTTATTATTATATTTTTTTATTATTATTATTATTTTTTAGTCTATTTAATCTACTTAATTAATTTAGTATATTTATTCTATTTTTTCCTATAGTTTTATTTTATCTATATTTTATTAAATTTTGTTTTGTTTTTCATCTCTGAGTAAGTAACTCATTTGTCTTCCACCTTCTTTACAGGCCAATGAGCCTTTGGGGGAATAATAACATGCATCATTGTATGTGTATTTAATGAAGAATAAATCTTATCTTATCTAAACCGTTAAAGCAAGCTACACAAGCCATTCTACATTCAGTATTCTACAAAAAACATTATTCTTGTCACAAACCAATAAAGGAGATTAGTTTCTTTTGTTTTCAGATGAATCAGACTTTTCCTGAACGTTAAGTAAAAAATATCTGTGTTGCAAGTCTTTGAACTTCTTTAAAATTTAAGAACTTAGATAACGAAATTTCATCAAATGTCTGATTATAGTGCAACTAAATAAAACATAGGAAGGGGACTAGTTGTACTTGGTCCTTAACATTCCCTGAAAGTTTTTGATGAATGTTAAAAAAGAAAGTTGAGATGCCCCTAAACATTTGCTGAACTATGGGATGGCTGCAAGAATAGCTTCACCTAAGGTGAATCTGTTCTAGAATCTTAAGGGGAGTGTATAGCTAAATCAAAACACATTTTGTTCATGTAGCTTGTAAAAAAGGGTACCAGCAATATTTAAGGTTATTACGTCTAAACTTAGAGGATACGATATAAGGTGAATCTATTCTTGAATCTTAAGGGTAGTGTATATCTAAATAAAAGCACATTATTTTCATGTAGCTTGTAAAAAAGGTACAAGCAATATTTAAGTTTATTACGTCGAAACTTATAGGATACGATATGTTCAACCCACCAAAAGGGAAAATGTGCATGCTACTACCAGTACTAATACGATTAAGTTGTATTGTTGATCACCAAAAGGGAAAATGTGCATGCTTCTACCAGTACTACTACTATTATGACAACTACTTCTTCTTCGACAACTACTAAAGTTAAGGGCATTAAGGTCTATAGGTCTTATAAGGTGTGTATGAAGTATTACGGTAAGGGTCTATAGGTTAAGTGTGCACATTTGGGAATGAAGATCCCAATAGATTCTTATGCATTACAGCTCTTCAGAAACAGATGTATTTTAATTAAGAAAACTTTTTAGATACCACCAAAAAACCTTATTCTAAAAAATATTTTTAATTTTTCAAGTTTTAGATAGTATATAATGAAATTGGTCCTTACTTATTGTTCATTATTACGAACTGTTTGATGTAAGTGTTTTTCTTATATTCCTCTTACTTTTTTTCTAGGAGCAAATCTATCGTATCTCTTTGGAAATGACAAAATTACATCGTGCACTGGGAAGTGACGGGCAATTGAAAGCAAGGGATTGGACGTCAGTCATAAAAAACGTGCTCAAGGATAACGGTGTCATTTGCATTATATCTTTTAAAAGTGTTCATAAGAATGAAAGGTATACAACTGCTCGTGGTAGGTGCAATGTAAAGGGATTCTCTGCTTCCTATTTTTTAAAAATAAATAAAAATGAATCAGGTGATTACAGAGTAGAAAAGTTTTTTGAGTTTGAATTAGAAAAAAATGGCATAATACAACACACAAAAGATCAAAAGACAAAAAATTCATTAGGAGGTGTAAACCGTAACGAAAAAGAGAAAGAAAGACAAGTTGAGTGTGTTTATAGTACATTTTACAAGGACAAATGTACTATTATTGACAGTGTTGATGAATATGACCAGCTTGTACTCCCACCTTCAATAAAAGCTTACACAAAAGCCCTTCACGAAGCAAATTCAAAAGCGAGAAAACGTTTTGAGACTTTTGCGTCACTTGAAATCCAAGCCGAGACTTACGTAATAGCAACTAAACCCCTCAAAAGTAAAAATATGGATCAGATTTTACCAAGTTTTATACAACAACTATCCCGTCTTCCTTTTAGACTTTTTTTGTGCTCTGACAAACAATTGAAACTGGCAGGACTTGAGCTAAAGAAAATGAAAAATTTAGTTCTGAATCTCGATGCTACTGGGAGTATTGTCAGAAAGATTCCAGATGTGGACAAAAGAATATTATTGTACAGCCTTGTCTCACCCGGCAACGGAGAAGGAAATCCAGAGATTTCTTATTTTGATTGTCTACTAAGTAGCCATGATCATGTAGAGATATCCTATATTATGGCTTTTTACCTGAACAAACTTCGGCACTTAACCAGACTTCAGTTACCCATATTTTTAAATTATTTTTGTTGGGCGAAAATTTTTGGCCTCATTTTAGCATGCAACCGATTTATCTTATAGTAATTTTTAGAAATGTTTTTAAAATTTTTAATGAAGGAAAACACGGCTCCATCATTCACGTCTATCACCAGGCTATTATTATGTGGTGCACACGTAGGTAAATTTACAAGTGCTTTTGTTAGAAAAGAGACATCTTACAAGAAAAGAGACATTTCCGAGCTTGTAATTTTTACCATTGTTCGTATTTTGCATCAAAAGAACCTTAAAAGAGTTAAATACTGGCGGGTTCGTCTTGCATATATTTTACAAGAAGATTATATAACACCAAAGCTAAAACTGTATTTGAGGGACGTTTCTGAAGTAATACAGAAAAAGGAAGCATTAACCGATGAAACACTTAACGCAGATTTCAGTCAGTACGACGCTAAGCTTGATAAATTGTCTCAAATTGGGCCGAAGAGCCAAAGGAACCCATTTGTTCATTATTTATGTGGTTCAAGGAGAGAAGATTCGAGTGAAGAAATTGACAGCATTATTTCTCCCGTCAACCAAGAGAAGAACGAATACAAAAGTGACTATGTCTTCCAAAGAGCTAAACAGCTAATTGTAAATCTGTGTCCATTGTCGACAGCTGTGATGATCAATTCCAATGGTGAAGGGCTTATCGGTAAAGACAGATTAACAAAGTCTTCAGTTGAAAATTATTTTAAGATTCTTAAACACCAGGTATTAAAGGTAGCCTCTAGGCCAATTCACGTTTCAAACTTTGTCGACAAAGTTTATGAAAACTCCAAAAATATCACAAGTATTCGACTCAGTGAGAATAGCCAGAATGACCACGTGTCTGGATATACCAAAAAAAGGTTATGTTCATTTAGTATCGTCCGATAGTGAATCGAAATCTTTAGATTCTTATTGTTCTTCAGAAGATGCATCAGAAGAAGAACTCATAAGGTTTCCTTTGCCAGAAACAACGCAGGAGTCCTGGTCGAAAAAGCGCAAATCACTTCAAGATAATTCAGAATTTTATCGAGAGCCTTTGGACGAAAAATTCATATTTGATAAAAAGCGTTTGGCAGAGGAATATTCATCCCAAAAAATAAACTCAAATGAAAATAAATTGAATTTATTGGAACCAGTTGAGACGTCATATAAAAAATATGAGCCGCTACCAAAAGTAATCCGAAGGGAAAACAGTACACAAAGATTAAAAAAAACAAGTATGAATGAAAAAAATACAAACAATGAATCCGAAAGATGAACCAAATTTATGCAAGAATTTCATGAAATAGACACAACTAATCAGCTCATACGTGGCAGGATCCGTACTGGCAGCCATAAAGAAACTTTACGACTGTAAGATTTGAAAACACTTATTGAATTTGAATGGCTTAGTGACAAAGTCAGGTTAGGCAAGAGTAGGTTTATCTTAATAAGATTCATTTCAACTGACATTGCACCAAAAAACAAGACTCGAATAAAAAACAAATTAAAAGATCTACTATGGAACTGTGATTCCGTGGAGATAGGTTAATCCTGTTTTGTTTAATTACCGAAAGTACTTCTTGATGTATTTTCAACAGGTCTTTAGACATTTGATTGCAATGAAGCGTTTGGTCGCTAATACCTTTATTGTTCATAGAATTTACTATTATTTCAGAAAATGGGCACCATAAAAGTATTTGGGTTATGTTGTTAATTTAATTTTGAACAGTTAAGTTGCTACAGTTTTCTTGGCGGTTTTATAACAGAAAAGTGTTCAAAAACTGTTACAAAATGCTATTTTGTTAAAAATCAATATCATATAATATATTTATTTCTTGCCCTGAGTTTATATATTTAAAATTATTAATGAGTAATTAAAAATATTGCCAAAGAACGAAATTGAATTTATTAACTTATTGTCAATCTGAAAAGAATGTAGTTTTGATTTGTATCACACGTATTTTTGTACGTTCTTTTAGTAAACTAAGCTAATATGTATATTAAGCTTTATCTACATATTGATCATATAATGTACTCGACTATAACTTTTTATTCAATTCTGTATTATCTTTGTACAATTCAATACCCTAATCACATGCATGACATAATTTACATTGAGACTCCATGACTGAAATCATGAATATGAATTATTAAAAGCAATGGCTTGCGAATTTACAAGGAAAGTGTTTTGTACAACAATCTGCAATATGCAAACACAATTATGTGCCAAACTACTGAAGATCGAAATCCTGAACTCCATCAGTCACACGGGGAGAATAGATTGTAGCCATCTGTTGAATTGAGTGGTTAATGTTTACATAACTCACACCTTAGGTTTCGACCCTGAAGAATAAACTAAGGGATGATATGCAAGTTACAGTGTGATGCTTATGGAAATCAATTCAATGGACATACATTATATATACATTATCTTAGTTCGGTAATGTGCTGCAAATACTTCTTGTTGTAAATTTCAGAAGTATTTTTAAATAAAGACTTTGACTTACTTAGTGGAGCTATAATTTTTTTTTTCCATCTAATTCGTCATTAGTTTTTGGAAGCAATAGTGAATTTATACAAACATATAAATTGATAGTTACTGTGAGGATTGTTCAAGTGCTTGGACATTTGATGAGGGTCATAGCTATTGTTGTAGTCTTTGTCATAAAACCCTATAGATTTGTTCAATAAAATTTGTTAGCACATTTGTCAGTAAATAACTATTTCTTTCCTTTTATCATCTCCACAGTTTACTTCTTAGATCTCTGAAAGCAGCGTAAAATTTTATGTATGATTAAATTTATGTGTTCATGCCCTAGAAGCGACTTGTATTGATTGAATTTTGATCAGTTTGTATTTTTTAAATACGTATGACTTAAAGATATTTTCGTCAAAATTAGATATTTTTTGTCAAAAAAAAATAAAGACAAACAAAAAATCTTCACACACAGACAACAGAAAGCTAAGCTTAAATCAAAGGTTAAATTAAAATATAAGTTAATTTGCCATCCAGAAATAGACGAAAATAAAGTAAGACAAGGAATAAGTGAAAAATGAACAAAAAATAAAAAGATTACAATTTAGAGTAGGAGAGAGACAAGGGACAATGGAGGTTACCTCGGCGCGGTAATTCACCCCTCCCTCAGAAAACACCTTTCCAGCAAAATACTCCAGATAAAATTTCCCCATCAACTGTTCTTTGCAAGGGTTTTTTCTCCGCGGAGTTATTTTTCCGGGGAGAGAACCTTGGCTTCTCACTAAAATAAGTCAATAGAGTTGTCCTTTTTTTATAATAATAAGCTTTTTAAGATATCCAGGGTTATATGGGGTTGGGGGTGTTAAGTTTCAAGGGGTTTCGTTTAAAAATGCCTAGCAACTTGCCACTGTATTAAAGATGTTAAATCAAACCCCTCTGTAAACGACCCCTACCAAAGAAAATGCCCCTGAACTCCCCTCGGAAGATAACCCGGCAGAAAATTCCCCCCCTCATGAAGCTTTTTTCGCGGGGTTCATGCTTATGTATTTACGGACGTTAAATTGAACTCCGAATCAACTCACAACGACCGGAAATTACAATTAAGGAATATATTAAGGTAAAGTCTGTATAAGTAGGAATAAGCATGACGGCACTAGACACTTAAGGTCCAAATCGGCGGTGCTGATCTCGGTTTCGTGGCCCTTCAGCCAGGAAGTGTACTCCTCTATATATTCTCTGTATATATTAAGGTACTCCTATGTTATACCTACTCTTTTACATACTGCCAGTTTGGTTAATGCTAATGAAATAAAATAAAATAGGTTGACTATATAATAGTTTAGAAACAAGTTTGGGCTATATTTTTGCACATTAGGGAGGTGGGGGGCAAAGCATAGCATATATTAAATACGTAACCTAACCTCGGTACCTCCCCCCCCCAAACCCCCAAAAACAACACTTTAAATCCCGTATACGCAATTAAAACCACGCTAGACAGTGTATTTCTCTGCAGCAGTGTGTTTAATCATCCCGTAAAAACGGATTTTTCGTCGCGTCTCCAGTTTTAGATACATAAGAGAGTATTTATAACATCGGAGTACATATATTAAACCAAAACGGAGCATAAATTTAATATAACAATTTTAGCAAAAAAAATTCAAAAGGTAGTAGTGAAAATAAGTAAAAAAAACTTAAAACAAGTAAAGACTAAATTGCAAGAACAATCACTACAAGCAAAAGGTTGGCTACTGCTCCCTTTCCTAATTGTGATAACTCAAAGGCCTACTGCGAATTGGCGCATTACTGCAAATTAAATAATAAAAAAGTGTTTTTTTTTATTAAATTAAGTAACTATTTTAAAAAATAAAACTAAAATAATTAGTAATTATATTACAGGTGCGGTCGAATCCTACACGGATCTTCGTTAATAGCCTTTATTTTTTTTTAAAAAAAAAATAAAGTTTATAGTAATAAAAATGGGATGTTAAAGAGCGATTGTGGGGTGAGGCCACCGACCAAATGTAATCTAATTACTCATGTCTTTTATTTGTAATTATTACGGTTGTTCAGGAATGTAATTTGAAAAAAATTTTTTTTTTACTTAATTTTGAACTTTTGTTTTTTTATTCATTTTTTGTTTCTGTCTCAAATTACATTAATAATTAAAAAAAAATTTGAATATTAATTTTAATTCTATTTTGTTAAATGTATTTCGTTGACATTGTTTAATTTTATTTAATAACATTTTTGCTAGTAATAAATATAATCAAACTACTAATTAACATACGTAACTACATTCTGCAGTAATGTAGTTGTAATACGTATGTTACGGGGTTCGCCCACTGTTCAAGAATATTCTAATCCATCTATATTTTTAATTTCTTTAAAATTATTTAAAAATGAACGCTTACTAAAACCTTGTTTTAATGAGAATAAGTTGATATTAATAAATAAATAAAAAATCCTGGGATTGATGAGTAAGTTATAAGCTAGGGGGTAAACCAAATCAACTAAGTAATATTATCATCCCGTTTTATGTTTTGACGTTTATCATTAATTGCAGTTGAAAAAATTGTTTTTTTATTTCATTTCTGATCTTTTCTTTAATAAGGCTGGAAAATCCGCCACCCCCGTCAGAGCTGTGTACCGTTCATAATGACTACATCTTTCATGGACGGATCGTCCCCGACAACCCCCGACCCACCACCCCCACCCACCTACCAGAAAAAAACCCCCCATACAAAGGCCGTATGTGTACCAAAAAACAAAACAAAGTGCTAACACGGTGTGAAGTTAAAAACTTTCAGCACTCCCCCCAGGAACGTCAGTGGAATGAGTCATCATAAAGTAAATAGTTATCATATTTTCGTCCTTGCTAAACAAAATAGCTCTCTCAATTTTTTTTTCGGGTGACTGTGGTACAACATGAGCGTGTGCGGGGGCCTATTTGCCCTACATTTTTTTTGTCACTTAAAAAGGCACTAGAAGTGGTTATTTCAGTTAAACTGATACCTCACAATAGCTGCTATGACCACTGGATCGATACTATCAGCCCGGTGAACAAAAACAAAAACAAAAAAAACAAATGACCCCTCCTCTGTGATCTCTCTTCTGACAAAAAAATGCAAAAGTCAACATTTGTATAGAGAGGTACTTGAAACTTCTAAAATAGGGTTCTCTTATACGTTGAAAACGATGTTGTGAAGTTTAATGTTGTATAGCTTTTAGGGGGTCTGTCATCCTTTTTTCTTAAATAAGACAAATTTTCTCAAGCTCGTAACTTTTGATGTGTAAGACTAATATTGATGAAACTTATATAACCTTACTTACAGTTCGTTCCCACGAACTGTTTGATCAATTATATAACAAGTATTTTCTTTTTTACTTATGACGACATTTAAAATAAAATTAAATTACTTTGAACTAAAATCTTGAACTGATTATCTTTTAGAAATTAATCACATCAAATTATAACTGATAATAACTTTTAATGGGTAATTTACATGAATCATCATGAAAAAGGTAAAATAAGTCTGTAAATATATATATATATATATATATATATATATATATATATATATATATATATATATATATATATATATATATATATATATATATATATATATATATATATATATATATACATGCTGGGTCATGTTGCCGAGAAGATTGTTTATTTCAAAAACACATTTTTTAGGGCAACGGTGATAACTTTGATTAGAAGAACTTTAAAAAAAACTTGGATCAAGAAGGAGCATAAATAACTGTGGTGGCATCAGGTGCCTTGGTGCTGCGGTGAATTGTTGGTATTTTCAAACAGTTCGTGGTAGCAAACTGTAAGTAATGAGCGACCCGGCTCAATAGTAACGGAAAATCTGAGAATTAGAATTTTGATACCAGTATATACATCAAAATAATTAAATTATTATGTTGATTTCAAAAATATAAGTATTATCAAGTTTAGTCTAAACCATAGAAAGTTAAGAGCCTGAAAAAATTTGCCTTGCTATTGAAAAAAGGGGGAAACAAACCAAAAGAGTGGTAGACTAATAATTAAAATAACAAAATAAGATTAAGCGTAACAGACAACCCTAGTGCAGTTTTTTAAATATCCTATATGCAAAATTGTGGAATTTTGTATTTTTTTTTTTGCCAGAAGAAAGATTACGGATG